>NC_057792.1:9465100-9742246 GCF_014905175.1 Aphidius gifuensis | reverse complement strand
ATATGAAGATCCTTCAACTTCATCATCTATCAAGAAGAAGAAGTGGCATCAACATGTGGTTCTGATAGTAGTAGTGAATCAGAAATAGATGATGAAAAATCCAAAAAATTCTATGGAAGACATAATGAATGAAGTATATTTTTGTTAAAAAGGATTTTTACTTTTTCATTTTAATAATAATATATATATAAATTTATAATTCTAATTTATCCTTTTTTTAATTTACTTGATAGTTTGAAATTAAGAAACTTGATGAAAATTCAGAATACACAACACAGCCTCTTTTTGAAAATAAATCAGTGGTTAGTATGATAACGAATTAAACAAAATTATATTCGATACCGGTAAAAAGAAAACGAAAATATGATGGGTAACCTGAAAAATTTTTAACAATAACAAATATATCTGTAAAAAGAAGGCAAAAGGAAAAAGGTATACAAAATTTTTATTTATTTATTTATTGTTTTTTTATATTTTTTCAATACATGTAAAAAAAGACATACAAACAATTTATTTATTTATTTATTTATTTATTTTTTCTATACAATAATACCTGTAAAAAAGACATACAAACAATTCAATTTATTTACAAATGGGTTTATTATTATTTAATCTATTAATTGGGCACAGTGTTCACAATGACCAAATTCATTGACAATGGGTTCTCCATCACAGAGATCGCATTTTACGTGACTCAATGATTCTTTGAGCTCACGTATTTGCTTTTGTAAACATTTTATTCTATCATCTACAAGTTGTTGTCGTTTTTCAAAAATTGGATTGGGTATTGGTGATGGTTGTGGGTACTGCGGCTGCTCACCCATCTGCCATTTTTCATGACACCCTTTACAGAACTGGTGGTGGGGTGTGGCTGCTTTATTCGGACATTGATATCCCGCGCAGTCAACGCAGAAATCTGTAATATCTACAGACTCATCTTTTGGCTTTGAAGACCCTGCTTTAGGGCGATATTGATGTTCTTCATCATATTTTTCAGCAACATTATTCTCATTCATAATAGTGGGAGGGTCTGAAGACGAAAACGATGACCCCGATGACGATGATGATGACGAAGACTTTGACGATTGGCTCAATATAACCACGTCATCTACCATACAAAAAATATATGATTAATATTATTATTATCATTATTATATTTTAAAAATTTTTTCATTTATTTTACCTTCATCATCATCTACGGCTATCATTTTTTTCCGTGTTTCCCGGATCGAATAGGTAATACTGGATCCTTTTTTTTGTATTGTCATCTTTACTGTGTTCTAATAAAAAAATATATATGATTAATATTATTATCATTATTATATTTTAAAATTTTTATTTATTTATAAAATATTTACCTTCATCATCATCTACGGCTATTATTTTTTCCGTGTTTCCCGGATCGAATAGGTAATACTGGATCCTCTTTTTTTGTATTGTCATCTTTACTGTGTTCTGTAATAAAAAAATATATTTTATTATTATTATTACCATAAAATTTTTTCTATTTATTTATTTTATAAAATATTTACCTTCATCATCATCTACGGCTATTATTTTTTTCCGTGTTTCCCGGATCGAATAGGTAATACTGTTCCCTGTTTTTCAGTATTGTCATCTTTACTGCGTTCTGTAATAAAAAGAATATTTTATTATTATTATTATTATTGTTATTACTATTATTATTATTATTATTGTTATTACTATTATTATTATTATTATTATTTTTACTACAAATATTTACCTTTTTGTTTTTTCTGTCCATTTTCTTCAAGAGCACTTTGTACTAGATCTGTAACATAAAATTATTATTATCATTATTATTATTTTATAACATTCTATAACGCGTAAAAATATTATGAACAAAAAATATTTCACCTGCAAAAAACTTAACCAACTCCTCATCAATTGGTTCATTTTTTTTTATCTCCAACTGTGCATCGGCAAACATAGCCGCTGCTGTTTCATATTCTCGGCCTGTGTCAACCATGTCATTTTTTTCAAGAGGTACATTTTCCCGTTCAGGCTCATTAACCGGGATTTCATTGTTTATCACAATTTCGTCTACCGGCATTTCAATGTCTATAAAAAGTATTGAAAAATTATTTATGGAAAATTTATTTGTTGAAAAAGTATTAAAAAATTTTTTATTGAAAATTTATTTGCTAAAAATTTATTTGTTGAAAAAAAAGTATTGAAAATTTTTTTTTTATTGAAAATTTATTTGTTAGAAAAGTATTAAAAATTTATTTTATTTATTTTTTAAAAAAAGTATTCAAAATTTATTTTATTTATTTTTTAAAAAAAGTATTCAAAATTTATTTTATTTATTAGTTAAGAAAAAAGTATCATTGAAAATTTATTTACCTAAAAACATCATATCATCCTCATCAGCCTTCTCAAAATCCTTCAACAGATCTTCTTCACACTGTGTTGAACTTTTTTCACTTGTTTGAGCACGTTTGTCATTAACTCTTTGTATGATTTTTTTAAACTGCACTTCTAATTCCGGATACTCTTCTATATAGCGTATATCTGTCGGGTTACCGAGTAATTTATATCGAATAAAATCATGAAGTTCTCTATCTTTTTTGGGGAAATCTTTGAAAAACCCGGAGACCCAATATCTGCGCGCAATTACAGTGCACTTTAAATTTTTTAGTTCACTCAACAGTTCAGGATATTTATAAATTTCATGTACCCATTTTTTACCATGGATATCTCCTACTTTTTTTTTTTACAACTAAGGTCAACTTCGTTGGTTTCAAGTGCGCGTTTCATTTTTTATTTTAGTTAAGATGTGAATAAGTAGACCCGGAAAACACAACTGACACTTGTCGTGAAAATTTTCAGGGATGATAGTCAAAATAATTTTAGTCAGGCCCATTTTCCCACCACCATAAATACTTATCATTTCTAATTGGTCCATTTTTGCTAAGATGTTGCCAATAGAAAATCAGAAAATCAAAAAAAAAAATAACAGGTGTATCTTCAAATTTTTAGAAATTTGTCGGTAAAACTTACTTAAATACAAAAAAATAACCCACTGTTTTTATGACTCTTTTCCACGTACAAAAATCTGAAAATACCCATCGCAAGTCGCTCGTAAAATTAGATAATAAACAGCAGGAACATTTAGAAAAAGTCTATCGAAAAAAAATTAACCCTCGGCATGGAAATCTGAAAAACATCTCTGAGCAACTCGTTAAAAAATAAAATAACAAAAGAAACATTTTAAATTACAGAAAAATTTATGTCGTTCGTAAACTAAATTAACAGCGGGATGATTTTTTCTATTCTACCCTTATACGATTTGAACACGAAACTAAAAACTATATTAAAAAAACTCCTTTATTCTTATATTTTCCGAAAACTATACTAAAAACTATATTAAAAAAAACTACTTTTATCTATGTTTTCTTAAAACTCTATTCTTTTTTTTCCATACTATAAAACTCAACACATGTATTTCAAAACTAAAACCGGAAAATACTCTACTGAAAATTCTATACTAAAAATACTAACCCAAAAAACTATACTAAAAAAAACAACTGAAAACTCTATGCTAAAAAAACTATCTACTGTAATGAACCTATCGTGGATTCGTGATACTTTACGATAGGCTCAAATACCAAAATGTTAAAACTGGTTGCCGGCTCAGTTCTGGCAGGTGGTGCAGGGTTCTCCACTTAAAAAGACAAATCAATCAAAATTACAGTTTAAATTTATTAATGACAGTAGATTAATCAGAACCCTCGGTGACAAAAAATGACCAGTCCAGTACGTC
This sequence comes from Aphidius gifuensis, assembly GCF_014905175.1. Lineage (NCBI taxonomy): Eukaryota > Metazoa > Arthropoda > Insecta > Hymenoptera > Braconidae > Aphidius > Aphidius gifuensis. The sequence goes on along the minus strand of NC_057792.1, from coordinate 9,738,459 downwards.
AAATTATACAATTTAATTATTCAATTTTATTATGCAATTATAACATTCAATTATCCAAGTTAACAACCCAATTCAATTATTCAAGTTACAATATTTAATTATCCCAATAATAGTTAATTTATCTCGATGCTTTTACTTGGTCTTTGCGAATCGCCGCGATGTCCGCGCCCAAGATCCCGTATTCCTGTCAGTCCCCGCAAATCTGGTTAATTCTGGTCCCTTAATTACTCATACTCCGTTTCCAGTAGTAATTGCAATAAGTTGTAGGCAGTCCGTTACCGGTACTGCCGCTAAGTAGTCCGTTGCCATTACTACCATTCACTCTAATTGTAGTCCGTTGGCAGTACTACTACTCTCTCTCTCTCATACATGCATTCAAATTGGAACAATTTAGTGGGGGGTAAGTAATCCACGAGTGAATACTGGGCTTACCACTAATTGCCGTTCTGGGGGTTCTCAATGTATGCCGCCGTTTCCAGTCGAATATGAGCAAAAAACCAGAGCATTTAATCCATTCAAAAAAAGCCAACGTTTACTCGTCGCACGCTGCCAGTTCAGCGCGACGGGTGTACTGGGCGGCTATGAAAAAGCCAAACGGTGCGTAGCCCCCTGGCGTCAGACATCTGAACTATTATTTTTTTGTACAATAAAATTTTACATGTATATACTTTTTTTCATTATTATACTAATTTATATTTTATTATCTTGTGACACCGTCACACTACCTGTACGATTTCCTTATTCTATGCCTATACTACGCTTACCTATGCTCTATTCTTATTCTATTTCTATACTACGCTTGGCCTATGCTCTATATATTTCACCGTTGCCCCTTGACGTCACCCATGCATTTTTACTACGCGCCCTTATTCATGCAACCTATTCCTATACCATACACACAAACCTCTCACTCACACACATACCTCTCACTCACTCCTATGCTATTTCATTTTTACCCTACACTATAGGCCCATGCACCCTGTACTATAGGCTCATGCACAACACACACGAGGGGGGAAGGAGGGAACCGCATTCCACAAAGTCGCCCAGAAGAGCCACCTTCTACTTTTGTAATAACCAATCGTACATGATGTAGTATTATCAATTACCATAGAATTACTTCAAATAAAAATAATTTATAAGACAAAAGTTAACTTGTTTTTTATGTATTTCTAATATCGTCAGAAATTTTGTAGAAATTTTTTATTAACATTTGTTTCGAAAAATCGGATGTATGAAAATCAAGACTATGTTTTCCTGTAGTCTTATGCATATACAATATTGTTGCATGATTGTATATGTCAACAGAAATATTTTCCAGACTCTCTATGCAGGTTTTTCCACGGTAATTCATTCACAATTTCATTCATCGACACTTCATGTAGTTCTATTTCACCAGACCCTATGATTAAATACAACAGATATAATTTTGTATGAATAACTTCTTATGGAGAATATTCTAATGTCTTCACACTTATTCGATTTATATTTTTTTTTTAAATCGTCTGTGCTTCTACTAGCTGTGTACCAAAATAATATAAATTCTAGTTAATCCAAAAAATATTTCCATTTTATATACTGCAAATGAAATTTTTCTTGAAGTATTATCACAAATAAGAATATGAATTCGATAATCTTCCCACGATCCAACACGTAGGTTTTTCGTCTCAGATTTGTAGAGTGCAACTGAATGTGATAGAAGAAGATTACTAGTTGACTCCATCGTTAACTTTCAATTTTACCTGTTATTACATCGACTTTTATACAATTAGTTATTGAATAGTGAAAAAATTAATAAGTAGAGGGATAAGATAAGAGGGGACAGACTTCACATCTATATGACACATTTTTTTTCTAAAAAAGATAAAATTTTTTTTATAATAATTACAATCGGTGGAAATGAAATAATTAGTTGTTATTCAACGATTCTCACATGTGCTCACGTCAGAGTTAATTCACATATATAGGAACTGAGATTATGGTACTTATAAAAATTTAAAAAACATATTCAAGTTTAAAAAAAAAAATGCAACGCTTCGAGATTGAAGTTTCTTGATACCTTACCGTGATGTTTATAATAACCACAATAATTCGGCCAGAATTTTTTTTTTTTTTTTAGAATTTTTAATAAAAATAGTCTGACAGATTCTGGCAGATTCTTACAGATTATGTCAGATTCTATCAGATTCTTACAGATTTAGTCCGGTTTTTGGAACAACTGTCAGATTCTTGCAGATTCTGTCGGATTCTTGCCGATTCTGTCAGATTCTTACAGATTTAGACCGGTTTTTGGAACAACTGCCGGATTCTGCCAGTTTTTTTCACCAAGGTAACCAAAACTTTGCAATCTTCTATAGAACCACTCAAGTGTTGAATTACCTAAACTTTAATAATCTATTAGAATTGTTCTAAATTGTTCTAATTCAGCTGGTAATATATGTGTAAGATTCTCAAGGTTCGATATAAAAAATTTTTCCCTCAACATATTATCAATTTTATAATTGTATAATGCAGATGCTCCATCACTCCGTAATAATTACAGCAATTTACTCTAATAATTACAGCTGTTATTACAAAATATTTTTTCAAAAAATTTGTGTGTTAGCAATACGCGTAAAGTAAAACTTCTTTTTCAAACTGTCAATTTATTTGTAACAATTTTAATAATTTTCACAATCAATTGATTAATCATGATAATAATGATATTAATAATAATATTGATTATGTTCAAAATATAAATGATGATATCAATATGATATTTATAATACTAACATCAATCATATTGATAATATTATCAATATTATATCGTTTTTAATATTATTATTATTTATAAAATTATTGTTATTATTATTATTCATACTATAAATAAATATGAATGATAATAATAACAACAATAATTTCAATAATATTATCATTTATTAACAATATTATCGATATTAATAATAATATCTATAATAATAATATTCGAAATATAAATACTAATGATTATTAATATTATATCGGTATTAATAATATTAACATCACTGATATTATTATTATTAAATGATTATATTTTCGTTATTATCATTATTAATATAATTAATACCATCGATATTATTATTATCGATGATATTATTGAAAGTATTATTATTCATACTATGAATCAATGAATATATATTTATAATATTATTATTATTAACAATTATTTCAATAATATTATACTAAATAATCATGTCAATAATACATTTATGATAATAATATTCGAAATATGAATACTAATAATTATTAATATTTATATTTGAATATTATTGTCAGTATTGATATTATTATTATCGATGATATTATTGGAATTATTGTTGTTATTTTTATTTATACTATAGTTATATATATCAATAATATTATGAAGAATAATAAAATCATTATAATATTAGTAATAATATCAATGGTATTCATCATATTCATAATAATAATATCGATGATATTAATATGCTAATTACAATTTTAATTGAGTATATCATTTATAATTTTTATTCATTATTTTCATAAACGCTGCGAACTGATCAGCTACATTATGGCAACGCACACACACACACACACACACACACACACACACACACACACACACACACACACACACACACACACACACATTCTGAGCATATCTCCTTTCTCGCTCGTAGCCACTCGCTTGCTCAGTCATTAGTTCGCTTGTTCCTAGCGTTGGCTCACCTGACCGTTGGCTTGCTCCGAGCGTTACATGGCCGACACACTGTTTTTTTTTACTACCCTGCGAAAAGAAGTTTCACTTCAATTATGGAGCATGCCAGAAAAATAGTATTAATTTCTAAGGACTCAATTAATAAATTAAATACAAACAACGACGTAGGTACTGTTCAAACATCCGGAGATATGACATCACGTCTTGATAATCAACTACATAATATTTCATATTCAAATAAAAATGACGGAGAAAAGTAGAATGAGTATTAAGAAGGTTTAAGACGATTTTTATTTTTCAATAATGATAATAATAATAATAATGAGTACAGAAATTTAAGTAATGATAATGACACATATTATCCGGAAGACTTGATTATAAATGCAGTTCCAAAACTTTTTTTAAAAAAAGCACAAGGTTTAATAAATCACATATCCAGACCAGATAATGGAAATCGATTGAAATGGAATGATAAAGAATTGGTTAGTATAGACGGTAAAATCATTCATGGCATTAATAATGGTAAGCAATTAGTCATTATGATGGTGATCAATTGGTCATGAGCAGTTTGCACGATTTTTAAAAGATATTCATGTGCCTAGAGATTTTGTTAGCAATATTAGTTTCTGGGAACAAAGCGAGAACGATGATGATGAAGAAAAAGTAATTACACTAAAATTAAGACCACCACCAAGAAGATTGATCCGAAGAGAATTGTCTTATTCTGATGAAGAAATATCTAGTGTACGTAAAGTTGAAAAACCTCTACAAAAAACTGTAAAAGCAGCTACATCAATTTTGCGACCATCAACAAGGTCATCACAATAGTTAAGCATAAAAAAATAAATTTACCAAACATCTATTACAACCCTACAAATCCACTATCATTCTTGGGTGCACGAAGTATATTTAAAAAATACCCAAAGTCAAAAAAAAAATTAAAAATGGAGTCGAGGTAACAATCCGTGGCTATATCATTAACGTGCCGAAGCAAGCTGTCGTTTTATTAGAAATATAGCATGCGTTAATGGACCTAGACGAGTAAGTCCACAACTTATACCTATAGAAGGTGATCCACATTGTCTACTTACAGATTTTCGTGCTTCATATCGCATTCCATCTACTTCAAGATAAGAAGACCATAAATTTTATGCTGAATTTTATATTGATCATGAAATAGAAGAATATTCTCATCCTCAAATTGAAAGAACAATGTGTTGAAATATCTACTAAAGTCAACTGAGAGAGGAGAGAGGTAAGAAGATAAGGACATTATTATGATAAATATACGGAAAGGATACTGTAAATGGACAGAGAAAAGAAGGAAAAATTATTCAAAAAATATTGGAGAGTGGTTACAACAGATTGTAACAATATAGGTATAAGGACTGGTTAATGGAAAAAAAATCATTGGAGGAAGAATAATGTGAGTGCTAAAGATAAAGAATGTTGGGCCAGAATAATATGTGGGAATGTAGGCAGAGCTTACAAAAAAAAAAAATATAAGATTCGAAAGAGGATAATAGTTTTTCTGACAATGAGAGTGTCGTGGTATCGAGATAAACATAAAAATAGACACAAAATTCAAAAAAATAAAGGAAGACAATCTAATAAGTGAAATTATTAAATTACTAGGAGGAAAAATCCAGTATGAAAGGTGTAAATGAGTGAGGAAATTTGAGATAGAATGTCAAAAAGAAACGAGAGAATAAAATGAGAACTATTAAAAAGAAGAACTTTACGATGTTTTTTTAATCGTCCCGAGTGGAAATTTCAGTCCGATTCGGATCCAGGTCGGATCCGGTTTACCTGGTTACATATCCGAATCGGATCAGGCTGGCCGGATCCGATTCGGACTGAAAATGTAACGCCAGCTAGGCTCCGGACTGGATCCGTTGAACCGGATCCGGTTACAATAAGGACACCGTGGCTAAATCGGATACCAAATTATGTATCCGAAATTACATTTAAATTGGATCCGATTTTACATCCAAAACGGATCCGTCCAGAAGAAAAGCAAAAACAATAGGAAATTAAAATTCCCTGAAAAAAAAGTAAAAGTGAAGGAGTGGAGGTAACGAAATACGTTTGAGTGCATATACACACAACCGTATATGATTGGTGGAAAACAGGACCGCCTACGCAACAAAAAGTGAAGAGTGACGCATTTCTTGTTTGTAGTTTTTTCGTTCCAACTTCCTTAAACTTTTATGTTATTTATACTGCTGTTTGTTTCTATGTAGTCCAGTGCATAACAAATATTCATTCTTTATATTAGTTTTTTTTCATCACTGATGATTATAATATTATTTATATTGCTTCTTGTTTTTATGTAATACAGTGTATAACAAATATTTATTCTCCATATTATATTTGTTTTTCGCAGAAAAATTATCATAATAACCGAATAATCCGAGCATGAATAATTTCTATAAAAAAAAAAAAAAAATATTTATAAGTAAATGAAAGTAATAAATATATTATTTATATTGTAAATGAAATTACTAAAAAATAAATTGTTGACCCAGAGAAGGCGAGACGAGACGAGAGGTAGCTGACGAGAGACAAGAATATTCAAGACGAGAGACGAAACGCGACGAGAGACGGATCTCATAAAGTCGAGACGAAATGAGAAAGAGCTGACTCTCGTCTCGTCTCGTCTCGCGGCATCAATATAAACTAACAAATTCTGACAAGACATATTGTTGAATAAATAAATAAACAAGGGACCTTAAAATTTTAACGAATATCGTAAAGTCTACTAATGAAGCGTCATCGATTAAAACCTTGACAAAATCGATCGGTCAATGGTTATAATTAAGCTCTGTGAGAAAATCGAAATATTAAATCTAACAAGACCCACAAATAAAAAAAATATATATTGGGTTGTTTTTGGAAAAAGAAATAAACATTAATTTCTTTTAACATATTGTTGAATTTGAAAATAAATAGCGCTGCAATCACTTCTTATCGAAGTCATAGTATCCATTCTCGTGTAGTTGTGTTGGTGTACAGTTTAGATGCAGATTCTATGCGTGTATGTTGACATCAAACATTTATTTCACGTATTATCATAATTATTGAAGTGAAACTTCTTTTTGGAGGGTAGTTGAAAAAAAAATTCGTCACGAAAATCAGAGACGGGAATCGGGGACGGAAGTAGCATAAGCAACGCCACATGAAACGTTGCATGCAACACAGTATAGTATAGTTTGAGAGAAAGAACAAAAAAAAGCATGCGCATAACTGGAAAAAAAACTCCAAAAAGAAATTTGAAATAAATAAATTTAATATGATTCAAATAAAATAAGTATTGAAAGTTCAAAATATGTAGTGAAAATAAATTAATAAAATAAAAAAATAATAATAAAATAAATTATTAAACTTGATTCAATAAAGAATAAAGCAGTACAAGTCAAATCGTAAAAAACAAAAAATTAATTCAATTAATAATCAATATATAAAATCAAATTAAATTAAATTGAAATCAATAATCAATGACAACTGACAGGCAATGAAAAACACAATTTAAAAAAAAAACCGTACTTATTAATTATTACTTTCTAGGTAAAAAATATTCAAAGTTTTCAATGTTTTCTTAATCTTTATTAATCGAGTATTACCTATATATTGTTTTTATATTTATCATGTGACAGCAGAATAACAACACTGAACAACACGAAATAAATAAAAAAAAGTTCAAAAACACACAGCCACATATAAATAGCATACACATACATAAACTATTCACCATACTATTCATTTTGTCTATCCAATAGCACTAGATTAAGGGCCCTGTATTATCGATGATTTAAGATTTACACATTATTTTGGAAATTCACACACTGTTTCAGTCTCAAAGAACGTGTGTATTTCTTGATCGACACACTGATTCCTACTATGTCAGAACCGTCATCTTTATGAACTGAAATCGATGCGGATGGGGGGTATTTTTTCTTAATAGTGTAACCAAAAAAATTACAGGGAAATCCTGATGCTCTATTAGCTTCAAAATCTTCACCTGTTTCAAGTACTGAACGTTCATAGCAATATCGTTCTAGACAACGATAATTTATAACAAAAAAATATATGAAAATACAAAGATTTATACTCATTTTTCATTATTGTATAATTTAAAATAATATAAAAAAATTACATATCACAAAGAATATCTCGAATTCCTAACATAATTACCGCATTATTTTAATATATAAATTTTACTAGTTAATGAAATGAACAATATTATGAATACCGATTGTAATATGAATCAACAATACCAATAGAAAAATCAATGAAAGAAACTTATAGTTTTATCACCGCAATCACTCCAAAAGAAGTTTCAATTCCCCCGCGCGTACTCGCAACACGCATAATTTTTTACTATTCATTTTATTCTTCTTATTATTTTTATTTTTATTATTATCAAATGCTATTTCAATAGTATGGTCCAAAGTAACTTACTTGCCTAGGTTGGAAAAATTATCGTCACAATAGTTTCCATAGTTGTTATTAAATTCTAAAAATTGAATATTGCAAATAAAAAAATAATTCGTTAAAATAAAAATATCAATTCTCGATCAGAATATCATAAAGAAAGCATTTTAATTCAAAAATAAAACGACAAATGATACATTTAAAATGTATTTCCACAACTAGTATATGTTTTTGGACAATATTTGCTTGCAATTGACGCATAAGGTACATCGCTGCCAACGAGCACAGGCTCGGTACTGCTCAGTTTATTCCATACATGAATGGCGAAAGATTTTTGTACTTTTTCCATGGTTAAATTTTTTTTTTTTTTATCGAAATACTGCTTCCACTTTTTGTAGTGTATCGGGTAAAATGCGGATGGTGGAGACACGGTAAATCCGTGACATCTTGCTGTTGACATATCCCGAGCCTGAAACAAAATTGCACGGAAAAAAATAATCAATAGTTTTTACATTTTTGATGTGCAACGTAAGGATAAAAGGTAAATTTTACCCATAGAAATCGTGAAACGAGAAACACACTTTTATTGGGAGTAGATTCATGATTCCTATGAGTAAATTTCACGCTTTTTAAGTGTAAAATTCACTCGTTCATCGAAAAAAAATGAGACCAGCGTATAACGAATCAATCAGGTAAAGTTTACTCACAAAAAAAGGAAACCACTTTTATCGAGTAACGTATACATTTTTTAGGGGTACACTTTATCTGATTAATTTGTTATATAATTTCGTATTAGGTAGAATTAGGTAGCGTTTAAGGAATAGGGGATTGAGTCTTAGTCGTTGCCAGAATTCTGACAAAAAAGAATAAAAAAGATGAGACAGTTGCTGAAGCAACTGTGCCTGGCCTGCGGGGGGAATTTTAATTTCTTTTTTTATATATTAAAATTCGTGACTACAAATTTATTTCATTCTCCATCGTTACAATGATTACTGTTACAATTAAAATTTATTTAATTTTTTGACACTTTGTTTGTAAAAGACGCTATTACGCACCAATTATAGTACGTGAAGAAATAAGTATTATATCTTTTACGCACGATTTTTTAACAAGAAATCGTGCGTAAAAGTATCTCCTTACGCTCTATATTGGGGCAAAATGAAGTCTATATTACAAACCTCGTGTCAAAAAGTATTGTATATAACTGGGACATGAAGAAGGTGATCCTCCACGACTAGTTATATAATATACCATTCATTCATTTTGCTTGTTCCTTCTAATGGGTCATCTTCATGTCCGGAATCGCTTTCTTCAAACTTTTCAAATTCCCTGTTTTTACTCATTTTGTTGTAGCATGATTTTAGACTATCAATGTCAAATATTTATTTATGAAATGGTCGAATTCGATTTTATTTATTTGATTTACTTTTTTCCCTCGGTTAAGGGAGAACGGCCCCCATTGAAGGAAATTATAAACTTCTTTTTTTATTGTGTTTTTAAATAGTTAAAATTATGATGAATCTATTAAAACAAATCTCTACGTTTCTTACAGACTTAGTTTAAGAGTCATAATGTTTATAAAAAAAAAAATTTAACATGGGCTCTTATGGAGTAATGAAAAAATGACCCTCCAAAACAGTAGTTATTGCAAAAAAAAGTATAGACCGGAATTATTTTGTATAGTGTTTTTTTGTGAATATAAGTAAATGAGATTATTTAGAACAGATTGACAGTTTTAGTTTTGTCAGTTACTATCTTATTGTTTATAAAAAATAGCAATGAAAAAAAAAAAAACGCTAATTTTATCATTTTTTTTTTCTTGTCAACAAAGATATGGCAACTACGCATTGGATTCGTGTTATAAATTTGATGGTATATTATCGACTGCGTCTCTAAAACGCGTGTCTACTTAGATCAAGCGTTGCCAAATCTCTCTTGTTGTGTAGGTGTGAATTTTTTTTTAATTGTGTGGGTAAAAAAAATCAAAAGTTTTCACGTCAGCGACTGGTTTTGGTACAGGCAAAAAATAGAGCTCAGGGACAAAACTTTTGGTTGATATGATACGTACCGTTCTCCCTTAAATCAGGATTTAAAGTTTTAGTTGTTGTTGAAGTCATATTATATTTATTTTTTTGCCAAAATAATTTTACCTGCAAATGAATTAATTGGTAGATGTATGATTTCTTGTATTTTTTTAAACTCGAAATTAATTTTTGGTATATTTTCATTTTCCTCATCGTCTTCAAATTTTATATAAGCTTCTACTGGTATCATTATTTCTTTATTATTTATTAATGAGTATTGTTTATTAACTTTTCTCACTGATTCTCCAGTGATCGTATATATTTTGTTTAACTTGAATGTTTAATAATTTATCATGTAAGTAATTTTTTTTTTGAAACCTTTTTGTTTTATACACATATTATTGATAACGGTACCTCAATCAATCGTCGATATTTATTCGCAGCTTTTTCAAAAAAAATACATCTTATTTTGTCATTTTCATCAGATATATCCATCGTAAATTTTTTACCAGTTCCTCGTTCGTTTTTCCATTCCTTTATTTTACTTTTATGTATAATTCGTGCCTGAATTGTATCACTGTATTGAATTTTTAATTTAATTTTTTATGTAAATTCTATTTATTTCTAATGAATGATATTTTCTATATTGATCGTACTTTTTTCATATTCAGTAATTTTTCCTTGATATTTTCCCATAATTTCCTATAATTATCGTATTTTTCTTTATTTTCAGGATTTTTTCTTTATATTTACTGAGATTTTTCCATATTTATCGTTTTTATCTTTATATTCAGTGATTTTTCTATATTTTCCATTATATTTACTGATATTTTTCATATTTATCTTATTGCGATTAGGGATTCAGAAAATTTTTTAGTGGAGGATGCCTTCAAATTTACTGATATTTTTTCCTGATTATCGTATTTTTCTTTATATTCAGTGATTTTCCCTTCATGTTTACTGTTATTTTCTATATTTATCGTACTTTTTTTTATATTCAGTACTTTTTCCTTGATATTTTCCTATAACTTTATATATTTTCCTTTATATTCACCGATATCTTTCTGATATTTTCCTATAATTATCGTATTTTTCTTTATATTCAGTGATTATTCCTCTATATTTACTGATATTTTCCATATTTATTGTATTGAGATTAAGGGACTTAGAAAATTTTTTAGGGGGGGGGGTGTCTACCATGGTTAGGGGGGTGCAGAAGAAAAGCGAAAACAATAGGAAATCAAAATTCCCTAAAAAATCAGAAATATAATGTTCTATTCTTGATTATAGATTTTGCATTTTTAACATCAAAAATTGGGAATTTCTGTCTTTTTTATTTTTATAATCAAATTTAAAACATTTTTTTCTTCGGAAAATTTTTCACTAGATATTGTAACATGTGAAAATATGTCAATACGGCCCTGACTGCAATATAACATACGGTTGGATAGATGGCGGGACTCATTGTCCTGAGAGCCGGTGAGGTGCGAGATGTAATAATCTTCGTTCAATGCTGTTCGTAATCATTGGAAATTTGGTCTATCATGATGTCCAGTCGTGAGCCATGTCAAGATGTAGGAAGAGCTCCATCTTTATTCGCTAAGGTATCTATTTCTCTAAGAGCCGAAATCAATATCAAGATTCGGGAGTGGACCCTGGGTCTTCTGAAATAAGTTACCCGGGTAGGAATTGCCAAGACTCACAACACGGCCAAGTCTTGTCCAATAATGGCATCCAATGCTTGGCAGCCAATCGTGCGCCATCCATGGGCTAAGGCTTGGCTGACTCATGGCTGGTTATTTGCTTACCAAGGCTTGTATTCCAATGCTTGGCCGACTATTGGTTGAAGAAGAGGTGGCCAGCTCTTATCAAGCCATTTATCGGCCGAGTCTTGGTAAATTATTGGGTGGCCAAGACTCGAAACAGATGATTAAGCCAAGGCTTGGCTCATTAAGGGCTGGCCAGCCATTGATCGACCATTCATCGGCCGAGTCTTGGTAAATTATTGGGTGGCCAAGACTCGAAACAGATGATTAAGCCAAGGCTTGGCTCATTAAGGGCTGGCCAGCCATTGATCAAATATTCATCGGCCAAGTCTTGGTTAATTATTAAGCGGCCAAGACTGGGAATATACATTAAGCCAAGAGTTGGCACATTAAAAATTGGTGAACTTGACTTGTCATTTGTCGGCCGAGTGTCGATTGTTCTTTGGGTCACCCAAAATTAATTATTTTATATTCTTTCGACATATGTGAATATATATTAAGAGTCGCTGTTATGTATTTAATATTGACAATTGTTTATTCAATTATATATATATGTGTATAACAGCTGCTCATTTTTTTCTTACATAACGAAAATTTCAAGAAAAAATTTTTTTTTTTATAAATTATTAAAATATATTCCGGGGTTAATGAAACAAATAAAATTTATATATCGGCCGACTGTCGGTTGATTATTGGATTGCCATTATTATAATGTAAATTCAAGTAGAACAAATTTTCCTCATCTCTAATTGTTGCTGCTATAGTTAAGTAAGTAAGGCTCTGGAGTTTCAACTAGAAGATCCCGTGTTCAAGACCTGGTAATGTCAAGTATTTATGGTGTAGTTTTTTCAGTCAAATAAATTAGTAATTTTATAAATAAAAAAATTAAATTGTTTAAACAATTAAAAAAATTTTTTTTTTATAAAATTATTAAATTTTTGAAAGTCTTGGCCGAGTATTGGCAGCCAATGCTTGGCCCAGTATTGGTAGCCAAGCTTAAATTAGTGTCAATCCCCAAGCCTGGTGCAAGCACTGACCAAGACTGGCAGCCAAGACTTGGCAACATTTTGCCAGGCTTGGCCCAAAGCTTGGCCATGTTGTTTTCTCCTTCACGGGTAGAGGTCTAGCGCTGAGAGGCTGGAAGATCGGGTGTAATAGGGGCTCAAACGAAAAAGTAGGGGATGGAAAAATGGGCTGGAGGTCTAATTGCCTATGCCGGAGCAGAGGTGTCCGCTCCCTAGAATATATCCAAAAAGGTCCAAGTCTTACGAGAGCAAAATCAGTATGAGCTGCTCTGGCCCAGACAGCTGTTTATATAGGTCAAAATTATCGTTTTTTTACTCCCTTCCTACTATTACAGAATGAATAATGGCTTTTGCGCTAATTTTTCCACTCGTTTCATCTGACTTATAAGGAGTGCAGGCTCATCACAAATGAAAACCAATACAAACCCCTTTTGGCGTCGGCCAATCAGAAAATAGTTCTATAGATTGACTATACCCATGGGTCTTCACTTATAATGCCATCTATTAGAATATCTATAATCTATATGCTATTCTTTTTTTGCTGGAGAAAGTTTAAAAAATTACAAATTTCAATTTCGTTGAAACAGAAGTTATCTTTTGATAAGTCCCCAGCAGTAACCATTGTCTTCAATCACTAGTTTCATAGAACAACGTAACCATCCAGCTATGATTTTAATCTATTGCTTCTTCGCTAAGTATCCTCTATCTATTCACAGCAGGCCCTACGTTAGTAGCCATTTTGTAACCGATTTTCTGAAATGCACGGCGAAAACTATCGGCAGCGTACTGTTAAATGAATACTAACTTGGAACAAACCAGTTTAGAGACGTTTTTTCAACCTGCCGCCGTCCCATCTAGGCCGTTTGCTTCTGCTTCCTCTTCGAGCACCTACAAGCTAATCAAACGCGGGCCCATACGCGAATACCCATCAACTACCTCAAAAACTACCACTATTATTTTATTGTTTATTATTATTTTTTTATTTATTATTATTATTATTATGTTACGTCTTGGTATAATTTAGAATTAAAAATCAATCATAAATAATAATCTAATAGATTCAACGCATGTAATATGCCGAGCAAGCTATAAAATTTTTCTTTTTTATTTTTAATTATTTTTATTCATTTTGAATAAAATAAGCATTTTACCTTTTTCACACAATATAATATTTTGATTTTGTAAAATTATTTTGTAAGCAGTTTTCAAAGACACCTTTGCAACGCGAGATACTACATCCGTTGAAATTATTAAACTATTATTTTTTAAATGTTTAAACAAATGGAATAATGCTGACTACTATAAGAACCATTTAATATGATTGGTTCAAATATGGCACCACTTTTTCATCCCTACTTTAAGATATAATTTTATGGGAATATTTTAATTTTAATTTTCAAGAAGCGTCACTCTCGTGATAACTTTTATTCGGCCAACATCTAATTAAATTTAAAATCATTCTAATTTTATTTGAATCAAATACTTAATAGAATTTCACAAATTTATAATAAAAATTGTTGATCATTTTAATCTATAAAAATATAAATAAAATAATTTCAATTCTTTTAAAAAAATTTATAACAAATAAATAATATTACCAGTGTATCGGAACTTGAATAATTACTGTGACAATTTATTATTCCTACAAATTTTACCCTTCCTAAATCCTAACATTGACTGTGAATCTCCTGGGTGTTGTTTTTCTGTGCTGCAAGTTTTGTGTTACCAATTGGATTATCTTGAATTATCAACATCATCAGGCGACCATCGGGATTGACACGCTCTCTTCAATAAAATTTTGGATAAACCACAACATCAAGGTAGAATCTACATAATCACACATTCCCTCCTAACCCGTTACCCAGTAGGGAATAACAAAACAAGAGGATCATAAAAAAATACGTTAAATATCCGGCTCATTAATTTGTATTATTGCTAAATTATTATTCTATTATTATTGTTGTTTAACATTCTTTTTTTTTTTTTTGTTATTTCATAAATAATACAAATTAATTAGCCTGGTACGTAACAATTATTATTCTTATTATTATTATTTATTATTATTTTATTAAAGATCTAATATATAAAAATGTCGTGTCACGGTGTTTGTCTTCAAACTCCTCCGGGACCGACTTCCTTTAAATTTTGTACGGATGTTCCTTGGGTCAAAAAAAAAAAAAGTTTTCTATTCATTAACCCCCGAACTTATGAGGGTGGTTCTCCTCATGTGTAAATAACTTTGTATATGTATTATATGTGTATAATATAATACATACATGTCTATAATATAGTACATGTATATTAAACCTGTTCAAAAATAAAAATATTTTTTTTTTTTGCTCCTAAGGTCTCAAAAGTTGCGTACCGACCTCAGAAACTTGGAAAAAAATTTTTGTCTTTTTACGATTTTTTTTGAGACAACGAATCGATTATTAATTTTTCCATTTGATTAACATGGGATATGGCTGAATATTCACGCAGATTGATGTAGTGTCACCAATTTTTAAGGTACAAATTTGATCAAGGACGTTTTTTGAAGTTCGTTTAATGCTTTACAAGATTTTGTATATCATTTTTTTTTTGAGCGTTTTTTTATCATTTAAATTCAATTTATTAAAAAATAATGAAAATATCTAATTATTCAATAGAAAAACATTAAATTTATTATTTTGTTTCTGAAAGGTATAGTATTTTTACAGGTATATTATAAATAAGTAACAAGAACTATATGTTATGAAATTTTTTCAAAGAATATTTGTATCAACAATATAAATCATATATTTCAATTCGATTAAAAAAAAAAAAAAAAGAACAAAAAAATTATTTCTAGATAAACCACCATTCATCGGATATATCTAAAGCTGATATAATATTTTGATCACAATAAGGTAATTTTTTACTATGATTCTGAATAACTTAAGTAATAAATACTGCATTTGTTCTTCATCATGCGTCAAGCATTGATTTAAATTTTCTACAAGAGAAACACCTCGTTCAGTTATATCATTTACTACTTTTAAATCAATAAATACTTTTTTAGCAATTTCATATTCATCATTGTTTTGCCAGTGACTTGGATCAGTGTGTATAAAATTATATGATAAATTGTATTGCTCAAATAACATTAAAGATCTTTTTGAATAAGATCTTTATCGAGTAATGTTTTTATTTGGTTTTATTCCAATTATGAAGCGCTTGCTATATGAAGAAAAATTATCTCGTTCACCCATTGCTTTGACTATTTTTTCTTTACATCACATGTTACTGTTTCATCAAATAAAACCAACTCAATCAGTTCTTCAGAACAATACCACATATGATTCGATAATTTCAAACTTGCTGCTTCAGAAATAGTTCGATTACTTTTTTCATATTAAATTAAACTTGTAAGCAATGTTGAGTCATTATTTGCTGCGTTTATAGCCAAAAGTGCATTAAACCAGGCCTTTAAACAAAATTTAATAATAAAAATACAAATTTCTCGAAGAGCTTTCAAATCAGTTGTTCCGAGATTTAATTGTTTACGAAACAAAATATTTTCAAGCAGTAAATTGCTTTGGACAGAAATCTGGCATGATGCATTGCCCCTGGGCTTTTGAGTTGAACTCCTTTTGGTGGTGTTTCCCCCAAAAATAGCTCAATGCTTATAATTCCTTGTAGTCTCCTCTCAGTTGATATGTCTAGAATAAATGATAAAATTAAATAATATATTGGAGTTAGATATTTGTAATACAAGTAAAAGAAAATTGATATAATTTTCTTCTTATTAAAATCGGTTAATTTTTCATAAACCATCTGAATGTTTTTTAAATCAATAGACCTAACATTTCATATGATCAATTAATCACTCATAATACATGTTCAATTTCGTTTACCTCAACGTGGTTCTTGATAAAACTTACAAGCTCATTTTTATCTTCAAAGAATATATTTTTTACAATTTTGTCTGCCATACCAGTATTATATTTTAGCTTATCAATCTGACCGCAATTTTTTTTGAAATTTAAAAAAAAAGCTACATTTGGACCAGTTTGATTACTCCAAAATATTTCAAACACACTATTTAGAATAAGTTCTTTGATGTAATGTCGACAGGAAAGATATAACAAATTTTTTTCCTAATAATTTTTCAATGTGTACTGCTGCTCTATTCAGTTTGCCTTAGAAAATTAAACAAAGTTTGATATAGTTAAAGATAATAGTAAAAAAAACAAGTGTGTAAAATTGAATAGATTTAGTTTGATTCAATGAATTTAAAGGCAATTAATTGAAAATTTAAAGAGTATAACAAATTTGAATGATCTATCGATGAATTAACACATAGATAAATAAATAAAGAAATAAATAAATAAATAAACAGATAAATCGATTAATCAAGCAAAAAATGAATGATTCTCCATAATTCTTTATTAATAACTCAGGTAGAGAGAAAAAAAAGTCCTAATAAAAAATTCGATATCTCGAATAGTTTTCGACTTATCGATATTTTTTCAAAACATGCATACGATTTACTTAGCTGTTAGATGTTTTACTATAGCTGTAATTATAGCTAAACAATCAATATTTATTCGAGATGTTAAATTTTTATTAAGACATTTTTTTATCCTTGACGAGTTTTACCGATCGCCATTATTGAATTTTAGAATTAATCGTTATTTTCATGGCTGTACGATATATAACCGATAAATAGCCGTTTTTTCGATAATTCAACTTGATTTTTAACCACTTTGCGCATGCGTGGGAATTTTTTTCGTATTTTTCCCGTAATCGTGAGGTAATTTCCTATAAGAAACAAAAAAAAAAAACGTGTTGCCTGATTTTAGTAATTTTCACATGGAAAAAAAAATTTTTTATAATGAACCCATCGTTATCCCATGATGAAATTTGGAAATTGAGCTAAGCTTGTGCTCTACTATCTGCAGTTAAAAAATCAGAATTTTAAAAAATGTCGAAATCGTAGTTTACTCTTGTGAAGGAGGCATTTTTTGATTCTGGCTCGGCGGTTAATGATGGTAAAAATAAAAAAAAAATCAGAGGTACATCTGAGTCGATGACTAACTCAAAAAAAATATTTGTTTTCGAATCTGAGAGGGTGAGGGAAAAAACCCTGTGAGTTGACATGGAATGCCCCATATATATACTTGTTGTATGATTGTATATAGATATATATTTTTTCACTTTTTGATGTAATTTTAATTCAGTTATGATTTGTTTATTAATTTTTAATTAACAAAATACTGACATTATATATTTCCTGTTTTCAATTATTATTTTTTTTTTTTATCACAAACTACAATATGCACAGTCTGTTTTTTTTTATGAATATAACAAAGGTAACGTGACATCAGTGTTTTTTTTTATTTTCCAAAACAAGTATAAACATGTCCTTGTCTCACGGCGAAGATTTGTTGCGTGGGATGAATGGGCACTTGAGTGGTTGAATATAACTGCAGGAGGAGAAGTCAAAAGGGCTAACGGTTGTTAATAACAGCCATAAAAATTATGTGTATATGTATATATATTTTATTATACGCTTGCATTTTTTCGCATACGTGAAAAGCATATTATTATAATTTTAATCAATATTATTACAAGTCAAGTGATAACATACTTTAATCAGTATCTATTGTATCTCAGTGTTATTTGCGTTTGTTTACGAATAAAAATTTTTATAATCCATAACGCGTGGTAAGTGGCCTCTTCAGTTTTCATATTTACAAAAAACATAACCTAAAATATTATTACTAAAATTTTATATTATAGAGCGTCTCTTGAACTTGTAAACAATAATTTTATATAATACACAAAATGTAACCACAATGTTTAAGGCGACATGAAACCCGATTCTGCCTTACCACCTTGAAAATTTTCGAAACAACTTTTTTCAAAAACTACGTGTCAAATAATTCTGAAAATTTAGCTATAAGTTTATTTAGGTATTATCTACTGCACTCAACTCTTTTTTTTTTTAAATTCAAAAATTTTTTTTCAAGTCGATAATTTTGAAAAAAATTTCGAAACAACTTTTTTCAAAAACTACGTGTCAAATAATTCTAAAAATTTAGCTGTAGGTGTATTTTAATATTATCTACTGCACCCAACTCTTTTTTTTTCAAAATTCGAAAATTTTTTTTCAAGTTGGTAATTTTTTGAAATTTTTGAAACAACTTTTTTCAAAAACTACGTGTCAAATAATTCTGAAAATTCAGCTGTAGGTGTATTTTAATATTATCTACTGCACCCATTTCTTTTTTTTTCAAAATTCAAAAATTTTTTTTCAAGTCAGTAATTTTTTGAAATTTTTGAAACTACTTTTTTCAAAAACTACGTGTCAAATAATTCTGAAAATTCAGCTGTAGGTGTATTTTAATATTATCTACTGCACCCAACTCTTTTTTTTTCAAAATTCAAAAATTTTTTTTCAAGTCAGTAATTTTTTGAAGTTTTTGAAACAACTTTTTTTAAAAACCACTTGTCAAATAATTCTGAAAATTCAACTGTAAGTGTATTTTAATATTATCTACTGCACCCAACTCTTTTTTTTTCGAAATTCAAAAACTTTTTAATAATTATAATTATAATAGATTGTCAACACAAGTTACCCTTTTTTACCGGCAAAGCCCATTTATTTTATATAAAAAAAATTAATATAGTATTTATTGTATGGGAAAGTATACAGGACAGACAGACTTTACAGGAAAACTTGTGTCAATTGTTCAGTTTTTTTTTAAATGACGTTTAAAAAAATTCTCGAATTATAAAAAAAAAGAGTTGAATAAAAATAAGAAATTACCACAATGAGTTTTATTTTTTCGCGCATGCGTGATTGAGTAATTGTGCTTTTTGTCTCTTTTTAACCTGTCAAGATGGCCGTCCAACTGACACAACCGACACAACGCTGCACCAAGCCGAGATACATGTTCATACTTCTCCAATATAATAAAACAATTAAAAGCAATATTTATTTGATATAAATTAAAAACTAATTAATAATAAAAGCGTCATTGGAGTATATATTTGAAACATCAACCTGATGGAACAATCAAATCAATCTGAAGTGTCATTATTATTGTGTCATTGTATTTGGTGTCAAGATGTTGTTATTCAATTATCAGTACATCAACAACAGCATATATACAACATTAAAATATTAATAAATCAAATAAATTACATAAATAGATAAGTTAAATAATTGTATAAATGGATCAGTAATGTCATCAGTTAATACAAAAAATTAACAAAAAATACTTGATATGTTATAGGTTATGTTGTGGAAAAATATCAGTTGTCAGATTGTATTGATCAATTTGGAAAACATATTTATTATAACAATTTATAAGAAAAAATTCATTTATCCATTGGAACAAAAGGTATTGGATAGATTAGTTGGTGATTGGTTCAGTTGGACATAAATATTGAGTGTTAACATCATTATTTTACATATATCATGGTTGTTTTGGTTCAATCAACAGTTGTGGATGATGAATTATCAATATTAAAAGCTAATGGTAATTTTAGTATAATAATAATTGTATAATATTGAGAATATAACTGAAAATTCATGTATACATCATATCAAACGATTAGAAACTAAGTTACATGAAAAAACATCAATTCATTCATTAGAAGTATAAGGGGTTTGTAAAGAAAAATAATTTAAAATAACGTCAGTCTATGGGTTGATAGATTGACATTATTATTTTTATAATTATTATTGATAAATAATAACTGTGGTTAACACAGAATTATGCATGTCGTAGTATTTGAGATTCGGAAAAGAATCATTCAATTAAATTATTGATATAATTATTATGGATAAATAATAACTGTGGTAAACACAGAATTATGCATGTCGTAGTATTTGAGATTCGAAAAAGAATCATTCAATTAAATTATTGATATAATTATTATTGATAAATAATAACTGTGGTAAACACAGAATTAGACATGTTGTTATATTTGAGATTCGGAAAAGAATCAATGACTCAATATAATTATTATTGAGAAAAAATTACTGTGGAAAACACAGAATTTAGTATCTTGTAAATTTAAGATTCGAATAAGAATCAATGGCTCAATATAATTATTGGTAATCAATAATAACTGTGGAAAACACAGAATTTAGTGTCTTGCAAATTTTGGATTCGAAAAAGAATCAATGATTCAATATATTGATATAATAATATTAATAATTATTTTAATTAATTAATAATATTAATTAATAGACACTTGTCGCATATAAACAAAATTCATATGCTTTATTATTATATTGTTGTTAATAATTTTGATAATTCGTTGTAAACAGTAATGTTTGTTTACAATAAAAATAAAGAGAGAAATCTCTTTCATTAGATCTTAAGTTGTCTCTTAAGTAGTCTCTTGACTCGTCTTTCCGATCGAAGTATAGGGCTCCAGTGATACCACTGGGGACCTATAGATGGAGCGCACGGCACCCCGAGATAAGGCAGAATCGCGTTTCATGTCGCCTTAAGAAAAACAAAAAAAAAAAAAGAATAATGAATATAGAAGAATATGTCAATTTTAGTAATTCATTGTTGCTATCCGATTATATACTTACGGGGAATATTTCGATGATCGATACTAACGATCGATCCTGAAGGATCTAAAAACATCTTGAAGAATGTCATCACTTTGTTTCTTATTTTCCACAACTGATTATAAGAGATAAGTGACTCCTATTAAAAATAGTAACTAATTCGTTCTAGAAAGAGGTCGTATTTATTGCAAGCTTTTCTCATCTCAAACTTTTTTAACATACACACACAAGTTCGAACTAAAAACAAACTATTCATCAAAAGTCAAGGACCTTACTTAAAAAAAATTGAGCAAATTTTAACAACCTTTTTAACTAAATGCAATCTAATATGTTTATACTTCTGTATCAAAGCCTGATCGAGTAGAAAAATTAAATCATAAATTCAAACCTTGTTTTCAACAACTTGTTCATTTTCTTAACAGTACCGATGAATCGTGAATTTTGATGACCCGTGACATCGAACTGACCGATTGGTCGACAATGATGCATGTTTGTTATAAGGAATTTTCGATTGTAAATTATATAAGAAACATAGATTTTACAACAATATGTCGATGAAAGCTTTAAGTGTCGTTGAATTATCAATAATGATCGATTGAAGAGTATCACTTACGATGCCTAAAAATAGAAAAAAACAGGCAACTTTACTAGGAATCGAGTATTTCAGTGACCGGTGTCATCGAAATGACCGATTCTCGAAAAATATACGAAAACTCGTTTTGGTTATTCTTTGGTCAGATTTGATGAAATTTGATGGGTGTTTCATCCAACAATAGATCAAGTAATGTTTTGATTGTGTCGACCTGACCAGGAATCTCCTGTCTAATAGGCATTAATATTTAGTCATTCGAAGAATCAAAACGATAGCTCTGTTTTACTATACAAATTCTTACAATTTTTCGTATTGATTGTGGAAGATGAACGACTTCCTTCTGAAATTACTCAAAGTTTGTAACTATTATAAGTTCTTTCAGCTAAATCTTAAACTTTTTTTAACATCGTTATAATAGTTACATAAGTTTGTACTAAAAACAGACTTTTTATCAAGATTATAGCACTTTACTACGATAACGATGAGCAATTTCTGACAGTCTTCTTGACTTATGCAATATATTTTTTTTACACTTTTACACTGTATCAAAGTCTGATAAAAATACGTTTTACCAATTAAACTTTCCAAAATTTCTGTTTTAATTCCTAAAATTGAATACAATTAGTATTAGTGGCCTCTACGTTCTTAAATAAAAGTTTATGTATTTTAAGTCTCCTCAAAACTTATTTACTAAAAGTTATGCTGAAAACATTTTGAGTTCGACGTGAGGGTTTCTTGAAGAAACGGAATAGTCAAAAGCAATTGAGAGTCACAGTATTAAATATACATTGATAATCCTGTATTTTTAGGGCGAATTTAAAAGAAATTACGGAGTCAACTTGGGTACCTGGTTTTTACTATTTTTTCTATTTTCCCATTTAATTCTTTGATTTTCGAGTCGTTAATAATTTCTTGTATTAGTGGAATATTAAGCATTAACCGTTTTGCTGAGTATTTTTTTGTATGCACACTACTAAGCGGTTATTTCAGTAGCCGTTCATGAATATAATTATATATAAAAAATATATTAAGCGTTAACTTTGATGACTTCTATATATGCATATATACAAAAAAATTTCATGATTAGGTCACTTTGGTGACTATATATATCATATATATAAGTCACCAAAGTCAACGTTTCTCATATTTTCGATGTCATTAAACTGACCGATCCGTACTTAATGTTGAATATCTTTAAAAATATCAATCAAAAAAAAAAATTCTTTGAAACAATTATTTGAATCATAATTACACAGCGTTTGAAAATATAAAAAAAAAGTGTCATCAGAATGACCGATTGTCATACATATATACGTAATATACGTATATACATATACACGAGCAACAAAGGCGCCCAACACAAGCCGAGTAAAAACTCGCCTACGTGCTGACGCTGAACTGCAGCCATCCAGGTCCAAGGACTCATCAAACTGCAAGTCACTGAATTGTTTTTTACTGATTAGAATAATTGTGCAATACCATAAAAATCGAATCAATTAATTATTATACATATCCGTTTGAGATGATCAAAATTTAAATAATATAACTTAAAATACCATAATCATTTTTATAATTATCGACTGAAAATTATCTCTGATAATTGCAGTCACAATAAATTACCATTGTTATTGATAATAACAATCAAAAGTGTTCAATTAATAGTTTCAATAATAAAATAATACAAATTTAAATTCATAAATTAGCAATAATTTATAAATTTTTAAACAATTAATCAAGAGCTATGTAAATAAAATAAATATTATTCAAGTCATTGAATAAACAATTCAATTAATTGATTGAACAATAAATTAAATAATATAAAATTAAAATAATAATCTAAACAACAATTATTGAAATTAAAAGATAACAAACAAAAAAATAGTATTGTGTTAAGTATTTAATTTGACTATCCTAAACTTATTACTAGATATAAATCCCTTAACGGGCAATATATCCAACAAATGATAAAAAAACGCTAAAAAAAAAAAAACGATATACAAAATCTTGTAGAGCGTTATTCGAACTTCAAAACGCGTTCTTGATCGAGTTTGTACCTTAAAAATTACCACATCAATCCGCGTGAATATTCAGCCATATCCCATGTTAATCAAATAGAAAAATTAATAATCAATTCGTTGTCTCAAAAAAAATCGTAAAACGACAAAAATTTTTTCCCAAGTTTCTGAGGTCGGTACGCAACTTCTGGGACCTTAGGAGCCAAAAAAAAAAATATATTTTTATTTTCGAACAGGTCTAATGTATATATTGATTATAAATATTATCATTACTCTGTTGCATTACAGGACTGATTTTTTTTTTCTTTTGTGAATATTTTGTGAATATTTTGTAACGAAATAAATTTTGCTGTCGATTGGATTATTGATGACTAAAAACTTTTCTCCGCCATTTTTCTACTTCGTTACGGTAATTATCCATAGTTTGTTCAAACTTTTGTCTAATGTAGGTCCCCAAACGCGTTGTTAGAAATATAACATAGACTTGACAACGTATCTTAATCATGATATTCATTTGATTTTCTAGTTACGTAAATATCTTTTTTACTAAAAAATAAGGGTATTTTTGACTCAATACCAATTGGAGTATTTGTCTAACAACGTGTTTGAGTACCTATAGTACTCGAAGTACAGTGTACACAGTAATGAGTACACATTTATCAATATATGTATATTATATATGTATTCCGTTGGGTTTCGGTGGAGCCGTAATTGATTATGTGTCAATGTATTACACTTAATATATAATACTGAGTTCATTAAAAATCTTTAAACATGATGTTGGCCTGCCATCATTTTCTTCTGAACAAAAATTCGAATGAGGATAAAAAAATATTCGAAACAATTTTAAAATGTTTGATTAATAAAACGCTACCAATATTAACATTATCATGACAGAACGAATCGAAAATTCACACCCACATACGAAGACTTCTGATTCAATTCTGGTTAGGGTCAACTCTTGAAATATTCATAGCTTTGATTACTTAGAAAGACTTTTTGATAAATACTTTTTTCAAGTTTGATGTCTTGGTTCAAGTTCAATCCCGGAGAGGGTTGAGTATCTTGTAATTTTAAATGAATTCGATCACGTATCTACGAGGTTATATCTTGATTCTTTAGAAGCATTTACGATTAATTATCATATTTCCAGCATTTTTTACCCATGTAAGTATCTTCTTCACTTAAAAATAAAGGTATTTTTGACCTAGTACTAATTGGAATATATGTCTAACAACGTTTTTGTGGACCTAGAGTCTCAAAGTTCAATATAAACAGTGAAAAGTATATATTGTAACGAGATTTAGCAGATCTCGCGCTCCCGAAAATAATTAGAGGTCTGGTCTAAGGGGTTTTATCGACTAGGACGCTAATTAATACCACCGGTATGGGAGTGGCCTCGGTAGTGACATCCATTTCCGCCTGAATGTCAGTGTTGACTTGGTAGACATCCGCCACGAGCGGATAATCCGGATTCCTACCTTGGCTACGTCAGATTCGTATCCTCTACTTCGACACTCCCACCAGAGAGTCGCATCGGGTGTGCGCACAGATGTTAGTATGGAGTGGGTCAAACGGGAGTGGGGATAGAGACCATAAAACTAGTGATCGCTGGCATCTCACTGCCAGTCGTCGGTCGGCTCTCGGAGCTGGCTGATGGCACCGGGACTGGTGACAGTCCGTGGTTGGCTTCCGACGAAGCTAGCTGACTTCTTGGTGGAGTTGGTGATGTCGACATGCTCCTATGGAGGAGCTAGTTGATAGCACCGGTGAAGCTGGCATGACTCCTTGGTGGAGTTAGCCGACTTAGACGATGACGTCGACTGGGTCCTAGGGTGGAACTAGTTGATGTCACTGATGAGTCCAACCAAGCTACCGATGCGTTGTGCATGCTCTCGAGGGTGATTTACGATGTCGCTATGCTGCATAGATAGGACGTTGTATCTCACTCGCTCTCTCACTCCAGTGTGGTTACTTAATGTCAGGGTAACCTATAATCGAGTAGTCAAATGCATAGAATGGTCCGGCGTAAGACCAGCGTGGTTGCAGATGGACTTTATGTTCGACTACTTGGTGCACTAGAGTGAGTAGGCAATAGGAGGATATTTGGTAAAGCCTGCGAGGTACGAATATCCTCGTTCTCGTATTGACTTAGGTTATGCGAGTTAGCTAAACCAAGTCAATGATCACGGTAATAACCGCCGCCGCGGGGTGAGGTTATTACGCTCCCGGCCGATACTAAAAATCACATACATTTTAGTAATGGTGCCCGAGTGACGTTTTGGAACCAATATGGTGGACCGCGCCTCTCTACCATTTCTTGTTGAACTAGTCGCTACCGAAATGGCCGTCGGCAGCCATTGCTCCTGAACTACCTTGGCGTCCGTTGGTTGCCGTTATACACCAGCTGGCTCCTTCCTGGCAGTAAGAGAGGAGGATGGTGAGAAATCCTCGTTGATCCCATAGTAACTGACGCTTCTACTTTATCGGTAGAAAAATTAGTTACAATATATACATATTTATATCAGCTATATTTCGTCTATTTCTTTATAACTGGAGATCAATTTTGTGTCAAAGTATTACACATGAGTTAATAAAAAATCTATAAAGATTATCTATAAAATAGAAAATAGATTGAGGTCAGAAAAATATTTTGAGCAATGGTAAAATTGACAAAAGCTAATGAGTGAGAACATAATCATGAAAATTATAGGTCTATTATTACCCTTTCGCTAAGGCTTAGTAAGATTTTTTATAACATATATTCACACTGACATACGAAAACTGCTGACTCGATTCTGGTTGGCGTCAATTCTTGAAATATCTACAGCTTTGATTACTTCAAAAGATTTTTTGATAAATACTTTTTTTAAGTTTGATGTCTTGGTCCAGGTTCAATCCCTAAAAGGGTCTAGTATCTTGTAATTTTAATCGAACTCGATAACGTATCTACGAGGTTATATCTTGATTCTCCAGAGTCAATTACGATTTCTTATCATATTTCAAGCATTTTTTTACTAATGTAAGTATTTTCTAACTCGAAAATAAAAGTATTTTTCACTTAGTACTGATTGGAGTACATGTCTAACAACGCGTTTGAGAACCGAGAGTCCTCGAAGTTTAATATACACAGTAAAAAGTTGTTATATATATTGATATCAGCTATTTTCCGTCTATTTTTGTCAGACTCGTGCTCAATTTTATTTGAATAAAAATGTATAAACTTGTGCTGGCTCACCATCATTCTTTGAAAATGGATAAACGTTAAAGTATGCCTCCTTAAATGTAGGCGGAATATATTTAGATGATATCAGTTATACATAATTTCTTAAAATAAGTGGAACATAGATTCAAAATTTCGAAAAATCTTCATTCAGGTATAACCTCAATCTTTATTCAAAAAAGTTATGACAAACTAGTATCATTTGAAAATATTTTCTGTCAGTGTAAGGACAAATGCTAGAAATAATAATAGTTATAATAATAATTTCTAAGCTTCGATTAATCTTGAGCAAACCTGATTAAACTTCGAATAACGTTACTTTTTGAAGTCCAAACGAGATTGAATCGAGGTTGAATCCTTGAAAATTGAATACTTTCTTTTCCTTTTATTCTCTACCATCATATTAATAAATTTAGGTATTTTTTGTGTATTTTAATTTTTCATTCAGTTCAATCTCGGATCAACTGCGTTTCAACGTCAAAAATCAAACCATTTCGACATAAAATCGAGCGTGATCCCGAGTAGAAGTTCAGTTCAGGATATGATCAAAACTTGATCAGGCAACTTGAATTCAAATCAAGTTTTGATCAGACAACTTGATCAAGAATTGATCAAAACGTAACGCAAAAATGGATCAAGACTTGATCAAGGTACCTGGTTAAGACTTGATCAAGCTACCTGTTCAAGAATTGATCAAAACGTAACGCAAAAATGGATCAAGGCTTGATCAAGATTTTTGATCAAAAAGTGATCAAGAAACATTATCAAAAAATGATTAAAAAAAATTATTTAACAAATGACTTTGTTTTTCTTTTTTTTTTTTGAATCAGCTAATTACTTATTATTTTTGGGTTAGAGTTAGAGATAGATGTGCTGAAATGAAAGACAAAGAATATAATTAAGTAAATTTGCGCAACTAGACGGGATCAAACCTACGAACAACGGATTACTATTCTAAACCCACGCTTTAGCCGTTAGGCTACCGGACGATCGATGCAATGTACAGTTTTTTAATCCTCATATTTTACATTTACACACAAGAGGCAAAAAGAAAATGATAGATTCAGAGAAAGATTAATAATTGGAAAAAAAATAATTATGCGATATAATAATATTTCCTAAATAATTATTTTTGAATATTTTCATTAATAAAATACGAAATGATTTTTTTGTATTTATTTGTTAATTCGTAATAATAAATTATAGATAGATATTGGAATGAATTATTCGATAGAAGAAATATTATACAGAAATGTTACCCTAGCGAAATGGCGACACCGATCCGACACCAATCCGACAGTCGGTTTGTGCACTGATCTCATACAAAAACGACACAAAACCGAGACACGAGTATAAGAATTTCTAAGTCACAAAAATAAATAGTAAAAAGCATTTAAAAAATAGAATATTATGTGTAAAAATTTCTAAATAATATTCTTATAATTTAAGACACATTAGAATTTTCTTAAAATAATTTTTTTATTGAAAAAACTCAAATCTGTTTATGTATTAAAAGTGAGGTTAGCTGTCAGAATCATCTGTACACGACTGTGAGATTTTACAATTCTCACACAATTCCGACACACGACTGTGAGAATTGTAAATCCGACACAATTCCGTCACAAATCCGACAGGCGTACGACAGTATATTTTTATTTTGTATTTAATATAAAAAAAGAGCTTTTTATGAATAAAAATTTTTGTTCAATATTAAAGTTATAATATTTTAATAATTTTAGGCATATTAGTTTTTTTTTCTTTGAATAAATTTTGACAAAAAAAAATAATGGGAAACATGGGAAATCAAATACATGGTTTCATTACAAATTACATTCGAGTTACAAAAATACCAAATACGTGGGAAACTGATTAAATGTATTAGTTTTGAAAAAAAAGTATTTAAAAAAAAACCTTTCTTAACCTCATAAAAAAACCAAAATATGATAATTTTCTAATAAAATAATTTAAAAAAAAATCCAATATGCCTATAATTATTAAAAGATTATAATTTTATTATTAAACAAAAATTTTTGCAAATCGCGAATTCTCACAGACGATTCCAATTATTTTTTTTATCAAAATTTATTCAAAAAAAAAAATCTAATATGCCTAAAATTATTAAAATATTATAATTTTAATATTGAACAAAAATTTTTATCAATAAAATGCTCTTTTTTTATATTAAATACAAAATAAAAATATACTGTCGTACGTCTGTCGGATTTGTGACGGAATTGTGTCGGATTTACAATTCTCTCAGTCGTGTGTCGGAATTGTGTGAGAATTGTAAAATCTCACAGTCGTGTACAGATGATTCTGACAGCTAACCTCACTTTTAATACATAAACAGAATTGAGTTTTTTCAATAAAAAAATTATTTAAAAAAAATTCTAATGTGTCTTAAATTATAAAAATATTATTTAGAAATTTTTAGACATAATATTTTATTTTTTAAATGCTTCTTACTGTTTATTCTCGTGACTTAGAAATTCTTATAGTCGTGTGTCGGTTTCGTTTCGTTTTTGTATGAGATTAGTGCACAATCCGACTATCGGCATTTTCGCTAGGGTATCAGCTCTACATTTTACTTGACTTAATTTATTAAATTTATTAAACTAGGTTGATTTGACCAGATTTACTTGTTCAAAATGTGATCAAGATACTTGATGTTGTCTTGAACAGGAAAAATTGTTTGAAAAACTTATGTATTTTAAAATAATCAACTTTATAGTTTTTTGATCAAGATTTGACCCGACTCACTTGATCAGGATGTGATCAAGATACTTGATCCTATCTTGAACAGGGAAAATTGTTTTAAAAGAATATTCATCTCAAATCATCCAACTTGATGATTTTTTGATCAAGATTTGACCAGACTCACTTGATCAGGATGTGATCAAAATACTTGATCCTATCTTGAACAGGAAAAATTGTTTTAAAAAAATACCTATTTTAAATCATCCAACTTGATGATTTTTTGATCAAGATTTGACCAGGGTCACTTGATCAGAATGTGATCAAGACACTTGATCCTATCTTGAACACGGAAACTTGTTTTAAAAAAATATTTATTTGAAATCATCTAACTTGATGATTTATTAATCAAGATTTGACCAGGTTCACTTGATCGTATCTTGAACAGGGAAAATTGTTTTAAAAAAATATTTATTTGAAATCATTCAACTTGATGATTTATTGATCAAGATTTGACCAGGATGATCACTTGATCAGGATGTGATCAAGATACTTGATCCTATCTTGAACAGGGAAAATCGTTTAAAAAAAAATATTTATTTGAAATCATCCAACTTGATGATTTATTGATCAAGATTTGACCAGGTTCACTTGATCAGGATGACTGACCAGATTTCCACTCGGGATCTTCAACGTTGATTAAAGGTTTATGTTGGAATCCAAGACTAACGTCTACCATGGTATCAAGTCGATAACCGTCTTATCAATAAAAGTAATGGTTAAAACTTTTTATATAAAGAAATTTTACTAACCCCTTATTCACAGTTCTTGCAAGAGTCTGTTTCATTCGTTGAAGATCATATACATTATGTTTGTGATATTTATACATGTTCCGTCAGCATAAAAGGGAGAGAGAGAGAAGAAGAGAGAGAAAAATAGAAAAACGAGTTAAGAAAATAAAATTTTGAGCAAAAAAAAATCGCCAGCCTGAGCATTGTGCCGAGTGCTAATTGGTATGCACCGTATCGGCGCACAAGTCAGGCTGACCGGTTTATGCTTGAGTTTTCCTGCAGCGTGTTGGCCCAACAGCCAACACATTGGGAAACCTCAAGGCAAACAAAATAAAATAAAATTTCCAAGAACTATAACGAGCCTGAGAAAATTTTCAGGCGTCGTTGTAGATCTTTCTAGATTTTTTGCAATTTTGCACGTACACCAAGGTGCCAAGGGCTGTGCCAGTACTTCGGGCCTTTAGTCAAGTTAGTTGCGTTGGCATCTCGATACTAGATACATCTATTTTGTATTAGCAAATCCCCTTGAATTTAATTATTGAATAAACTAAAATAATATTTTTAAGTAAATATACGATCACTAATAACAGTAATATAAAATTTAATAACTATATTAATAAATAAAAACAATCAATGCTCTCGTCGCGACAACAATAAAGTGTGTCAATTATTTGTTTCATAAAAAATTATAAAGTCAACTGAGCGAATGTTACTATTTAGGCAAGGGAATGAGCCTTCCCTTACTCTTCCTTAAAAACATTTGATGCCGTAGCCCCCTCTCCCAAAGTAACATTCGCTTCTCGTATCTTAAATAGTACCTAACCAACTTTTTTGAACTAGATATAAATCCCTTAACGGGCAATATATCGAACAATACATTCTACTGTGTATCCATCGCTTTGAGGACTTTGAGTCCTCATATACGAAGTTAGGCATATACTTCAATCATCACTAAATCTAAAATATTTTGAATTTTGACATCAAGGGTTATCCACGTTCATCGAAGAGTCAATGAATGTAAATATTAATCTGTATCACTAAATCAGAACTTTAATATATACTCATTCAAATGTGATGGTCTAAAATCAGAGCTATAGACAAAATAAGATCTGATCGAATCATCAGTGCTCGCATATTTCTTCCCACGGCAAAAAAAGCTTTGTCAGGTTGAGATTTATGTCGGAGAAATATATTAGATACGAGATCAATGTCGGAGAAATTTCTCCGGTGTCATCCCCCAGTATTTCTCACGTCATTAAGAATTACCTACATGATAAGAGTATCGCTAGAAAGTCATCTCGAGTGGGAACTAAAGTCTTCCAAGTCTTTTATCATGCTGAGCCCATCAGAGGTGTCATGTCCTCATACTCTCTTTAGAGTGAATTATGTCCCTAAATTCATAAATACATCAGAACTTACATGTGTCTTACAAGTCCTCAAACTCTGTTATAAATAACATTTTTCCCTGAACTCAAACATTCGTGCCTAAACTTATATGTGTATATATAAATGTCCTCAAAGTCCAATTTGTAAAAATAAAGTCCTCAATGTCAGAGTTGGACAAATTTTCGGCGTATTAAAAAAAATTACTTGCAAAATTAAAAAAAAGTTGTATATTTACATTAAGAATGTTTATACAAATTTAAATATACCGAGCATCATGTTCACATGGCCATCTTCTTGAACTCGAAGTTATACAAATATATATATATATATGTTGAGTGGCTAGAATGGTGACATTTTTTGGTACCAAACGGCTAGTTTGGTGACTTCTGTCTAGATTGGTGACTGTCACCAATCAAATCTCTCATTAATCGTATAGATTGGTGACTGTCACCGATCTATACAGTTCTTGCCTTAATTCTAGAAACTTCTTTGATTCATTGTTTTGTAGACATTGATTCGATATTAAGATCGCATATATGTTTTTTTAACTAGAAGAATAGTCCTGAATCAAAAGATCTGATGTAAATGCTGTCAGAGATGCTCAGTACCCGAATATAGATGGATTCATATATATTATGATTAAGTCCTAGAAAATGAATAATATCTTAAGAAAACGATCAGATGTCTTCAAATTGAATAACTGGAACAACTACATCAGTGCAAATTGAACGAGTTTCTCCATTCTAGAAGAGTAAATAGTGAGAGCCACAAAAGCAGTCGATTGAGTACCATTCGGTTAGTTTGGTAACAGTCACGAAACTGGACGGAATATCAATCAATGGATGAATCATAAGCTTAGTCTACTATTGCAATATATCCCCATGGTAGTGTGTTGGTACTACCTCTCTGCAAATTACGTTTATTATCCTGCCAGCTCATAGCTTTTTTCGTTATTGTAATTGTCTTTAAATTATGATTACGAGAATGTATCATATTTTGCTTTTTGAATATTTCCATTTTTAGTTATAAGACAATTTTTATAATCTTCAAATGTT
Source organism: Aphidius gifuensis (assembly GCF_014905175.1). Taxonomy (NCBI): domain Eukaryota; kingdom Metazoa; phylum Arthropoda; class Insecta; order Hymenoptera; family Braconidae; genus Aphidius; species Aphidius gifuensis. The sequence goes on along the minus strand of NC_057792.1, from coordinate 9,705,200 downwards.
ATTTTTTCATGGCAAATTTTTTAACACCTTTTGCTCTAGAATGAACTTTATGTGTATTTGTATTTGAATCATTTTCAACTCTATAACTATATGATTTACTTCTTAAACCTATGAATTAAGTCATTATTTTACCATTGTTTTCGTCTTTTATTAATCCAACTACTTTTTGTTTGTAAGCGAAATACCATAAGGTATATTAATATCATAATCTGATGTATCAAATCTATCGATATCTTCTTTTATATTTTCATGAATATAAGGTACAATGAAATGATGAATACATGAATCAGTATCACCATAAAGATATCTTGCATTATTACCAAATTTTTTAAAGATCTAATTATAATGAAAATCATAAATATATGTTTTCGAAATATCCAAAATGCTAAATCCTAAATAAATAGGTTTGTTAAATAGTATGCTACTTCGTTTCATTTCTATGATTACTAAATCATTGATTATTTTTGATGATGCAAAATTAGGTTTTGCTATTAAACTTCTAGCACCATATCAACCATCATATTTCGAAACCAATTTAATTTCTCGATGGTTTCTTACGCTTCCCATTGTCTTTCCATAAATAGCATTGTTCATAAATTTGAAAAATGATTTTTCAAATTCATTTTTAGCTTGTTGTCGTAATTGTGTATTTAAATCTATGTATGGTTTTAACCATGAACTTTGATTAAACGTCAAAACACAATGAATTTTGGTTAGTTTAAGACCTAGAGATAGATTTTGTTTGAGACTTTGATAATGAACAACATATTTTTCTTTTGAATTTAAAGTAGCTAATAGCTTTACACATTTACTCTCAGGTAAAGGTGTTTTCTCATAAACTGGCGCTAAAGGTAAATCTTTATGTAAATCATGAAGATTCGATGGATATTCTCAATCAACTTCAAATATATCCAATTTTTGAATCATTTAAAAATCGATTTGATTTGTGATGTAAAGTACGTAAAGTAATATCTGATCGTAAATATAAATCTAAATATTCACCTTATGATTGAATCCTTAATTTCTTCCAAACGTCTGTAGCATGATTATATAATTCATCAGTTATATTTACATCATTTAATTTTGAATAAAAATTCTATTTTGATGGAAGGTTTTGAAAAAAAAAAAACCAGAAACTTAGAAAAAATAACGAAGTTCCCTTGCCGGGAATCGAACCCGGGGCTTTTGCTTTTCGGGCAAACGCCTCGACCACTAGACCACAGGACTTCTTATTTTTTCTAAGTTTCATCAAGTTAACTCCGACGTCCTTCTATGCGTCAATTCATTTTTTGAAAAAAAAAAAAAAAAAAAAACCAGAAACTTAGAAAAAATAACGAAGTTCCCTTGCCGGGAATCGAACCCGGGGCTTTTGCTTTCCGGGCAAACGCCTCGACCACTAGACCACAGGACTTCTTATTTTTTCTAAGTTTGATCAAGTTAACTCCGACGTCCTTCTATGCGTCAATTCATTTTTTTGACATCATCAAATTCACTCCAATCATCTAAATAATCATATGGAAAAACGTTTTTTTTAGTTAACAATTCAAATTCTTCGTTATCTCTACAAAAACTTCTAGATATTTCTTTTTTATCTTTTTCTAAATTTTTTGCTAGTGTATCGTATGAACTAGCCATAACTCTAAATGAATCTATGAATCTTAACTGAATCCTTGTATTATCTACATGTTTTGTGAAAGAAATATAATTTTCTTTGTTCAATGGAAGTAATTCTATTTTACCAGGAAATCTCTTAGTTAATTGTTTAATTATGAAACGTGCATCATATCCAGATAAATTATAAAAAACAATTGGAATTATACAAGAATCTTGATATTTAATATTACAAGCTTGATGAGCTGTCCCCCTTAAACACCAGTAATATGATCGTGATCACGAACTTTAATATTTTGTTCCGTAATGATATTATCGCAAATATAGCATTTTTTAGCTTGATGAAAAGAACGCTCTTTATTGATTGTCAAGTTCATAGGTTTGATATTTGATAAAATATTATCAACTTTAATAGCTATATCAAACAATTCATCAACAAACCACTCAACACAATTTATCGATCTATTAAATTCAAATTCTGACAATGAATCATCATAAGAACATTTCTGATAATATCCTAGACTACAAGGAACATGGTTTTGATATTCTAGAGTCTATTTCAAATTATTATTATTATCCTTCACAATTGGTTTGAAATACATTCTGTATCAGTATATACAGATACTTATAATTTTTGAATTACAAATAAATTGAAAACGGCGTTAGAATGGGGGCACGTGTTGGATGTTACGGAGTACGAGGGTCAAAGAAGAATTCAAAAGATGGTACTGTTTTGGTTTTTTTTTTTTTCTATTTTTCTTCTAAGTTATTCTATTAGTCTAGAGATGTTATGATATTTAATTACACTATCAATAGAATAATCCTATCTCGTCAAACGATCATCTCTGACCTCGGAATAATATTTGACAGTAAATTATTATTTAATAGTCAAATATAAAACGTTGTTAAATCAGCAATGTCGTCTCTTGGTCTGGTAATTAGACTCACTCAATCCATACTTTAGAAGCATTGTATCATGCTCTGGTTCTCTCAAAAATGAACTATTGCTTTTCATTATTTACCCCTCATAATAACAAACGGATGTTACTTATTAATAAACCTCAACGTAGGTTTTTTAAATATTTCACATATAAAACAAAGGGTATTTACCTACCTAGAGGGTGTGATAATAATTTTCTCATTCAAACTGTAGGTAGTATCACAGACATTACACCTATCCATCTACACCATGAAGTTTTAATAATATCTTTATTTATAAAAATTCTAATTGGAGCAGTTGAATGCCCAGAGCTACTCAATGACATCAGGATAAGATTACTGGCTAATCAATTACGTAAAATATCACCTTTTACAATAGTAAACGGTACTGGGCTTATAATATCATCAACCCCTCTTAGTATTATGGTAAATACTACTAATAGAGTATGTAATAAAACTACGCTATTCAACAATATTATGTCTTTCCGTTCAATATCACCAGAATATATTATCATGTGTAAAAGCTGCAGGCCAGTAAACTAGCTATCAATTGAAATTATAGATCAACTATGTACAATCAAAACAAAACTGTATTATTACCACAATTTTTATTATGTAATTATTTATCATATATTGTCACCATGTAATATCTATCTACTTGTGTTCTATAATGGCTACTGCCGCAGAACACTAAACCTTAATAAATAAATAAATAAACAAATAAATAAATTGTAACATGACATTTGTGCCAGTTATCTTCTCGGACCGCTCGTTACCGTCATTTTACCTGTAAATTGTCCTTTTTAATAAACAAAGCTAAAATCCAATAATCCAACATAAATAATAATAATAATAATTTTGTATCCAAAAACGTAATAAATAAAATCAGGAATTTTCAAATCACCTTAAAACCGGAAAAAGATATAACGCAGTCTCGCGCTCAAAACACATTCATACCTGGACAAAATACAATTAAACAATGAACAAAACAACCGAAACTAGCAATCTACAGGGTCGCTCAGTGTGTGGGTTTTGGTAGAAGGGCCAGATAAAGCTGTTATAATAATTACATCCTGAAAATAATAATTAATGAATACCCCAAAAATAATAACAAAAGACACAATTAATTCATTTCACTCCATATTTTTTTATCAAACATCGACGTAACTCAAAATACAAAATAACTAATCTAATAATATCTCACAAATCCTAATCTAAAAGCGTTCAACAAAATATTAATTTATTAATAATGAATAAACTAAATCTAATAAACAAATGTATCAAAAGTATCATAATCAACTCGAGGATCAGCCTTGAGTTGATCATAAAGACCAAGTTAAACAAAATGATCCACCATGTCCAACATACAGAAAAATAACCGCAAACTCACCGTCGCCAGACGACTGGTTCAAAACAAAAGGTCCAGTCAGTCCGACGTCTCAAACACAAGAGAGAAAGAATTTTCTTTTAATTATTTTACTGAATTTTACATACGAAAAAAGGAGGGAATTCGCCCTACTCTAATTTTTTAATGTTGATGTCGTGCAATGAAGAGTCGATCAAATGATTTTGTGACTAAGCCTTTAAGGCAACGAGGATTCGCTACAAAATAAATAATAATAATAATAATAATAATAATAATACCTCCTGTAGTGCAGTAAAGAGGTATCGGATTTCAAAATGAAAAGCACCTTCAAAACTTTATGGGGGCAACTCATTTTTCAAACAATAGAAAAAATAAAACCATCGGTAAGAAAGGTCTCAACCATATGTCATACGAAGAAAGTTTGAGACGTTTAAGCTGACAGTAAAAGTGAATACCTACATATTTAGTTGCACAAATTTTTTGGAGTGCTCGTGTGATTACTCCTGGCCCATTATTGCCCCAATCATTACCACGAAAATTTTTTTTTAAGTCTCGAATACAAGCATCAGCTATTTTCCGACCTAACATCGATGTTTTTGTTAATCCAATAGCTCCAGCCGCAACATTCTCCCAATCCTCAGCACCTGCAAAGTTTGTCAAGTTCTGCAGTGATCTAAAAATAAAAAGAATACAGACATTGAAAAGACGCACCGCAGCTTATTCTCAAAACGTATAATAAGCTTGATACCGATTATATTTGTATTTCGTTTTTCCACTCTATTTTCTATCTTTCACAAATAGTCCAAGCAAGCCAGACCGTTGGCCGAGATTTATGTTAAAAGTTATGAAAAAAATCACATTCACTAATTCGGGAGTAGGAAATTTGAGGGTGGTAATGAAAAGTTAGTGAAAATTTTTTTGGATGAAAAAAAAAAATAAAAAGAATTAAAAATTGTTTTTTTTTTGGAGTATCGGGAAAAGTAAGGGGTTTAGGGTAAAATAGTTCAGATGAAAGTCGTAGAAAAAAAATTAGCTTCAATTAAGAGGAAACACAAGTTGTCCTGTTTTACCGGTAAAGTCTGTATGCTTTTCTATACAAAAAAAATACTATTATTATTATTTCAATTTTTTTCCTATGTAAAACATATGGACTTTACCGGTAAAACAGGACAACTTGTGTTTTCTCTTAAGTAATCAGGCGTTCTGCGTATTTTGAAGGGTTAAGCGGAAAATTGCGATTAAAAAAATTAATAAAAATGCCTGGTCGATCGGGATTATATTTTAAAATTAAAAATTGAAATTGGGCTTTGAATTGTTTATGAAAAATTTTGTTTATAACAATAGCGTTAATTCAAATAATTTCGCTAGAATTTGTTTCTTGATTAATTATTGAATAAACAATTAAAATTTATAAATAAATAATACTTTTTTTTTTTGCATATTGGATGACGTTATCAGTATTCTACAATAAACTCAACATTATTCATCTGCTTTAACAACATTACCAATCAGTGACAACAATTTTAAGTACATTTCAACAATCAGCAACACTTCATCACCAGTATATAATAATTATATGTTTATTTGGGTGTGTATGTGGACGAATCCGTGTTCGCGAGTATAATATTTATTACAGTGAATTTAATTTAATTCAAACATGAATAAAATGCGTATTTTTATTTTTGTTTGCTGCTTTACCTTTTTTAGATTGATTCAGTTCATTAAAATGAACGTTACATTTTTTGAATTTATTTTTCTTTTTACGCTGTCATTAGTTGTCTATTGTTCAAGATAGTAGGGGAAGTCTTTTTGTTTATTAAAATTTTCTTTTAAATTATTTTTTTAGGAATTTAAAACGGTCGAGAGACGTGAGAAAAGGGTTAAAACTGAATTTCATAGCTTTTGCGATTGTGATTTTTTTAATCATTTTATTATCATTATTATAGGAAATATAGTATCAAATACCTCATAATTAAAAGTTGGCCAAATGGAACATCTTTATCATCGATTTTACATCGATGACCCCACGAAAAATATATATCCTGGATATACACTATTCAGATATATCCTGGAATTTCTCAAGAAAATACCAGTAACGCACTCTTCGATATATGCGAATAGCGTATATCCAGGATATATATTTTTCCGTGGGGGAATAAAAAAAAATACTAAAACTTTCCAATTGTTTTAATTCACTCACGAAATAATTACAAAATCTAAATCAAGGTAGATTCCTCCATATTTCCATAGTGTTAAATACCGTAGAACATCAGAGGCATGACTTCTAGGCCACTGACTGAATTCCAATATCCTGCTATTCCACCACTTTTCGAGTGGAGTATTTTCGATATAATCATCGATGACAATACGATAAATTTCAATGTTATTATAAGCGGATGATAGAACCATTATCGACTTGCGAGTTATCTCTGATACATTTGAGTGACTTAGTACTAAAAGGTATATTGTCATGTTCGGATTCATGTGGGCTGCAGACTCGATGGCGCACAGTTGTCTTGAAGTCAGATAAATAGTGCCGGTACCGAAACAGGATGTTTCGTGAAAGAAGATACTCCGTTCATTCAAACTTTCCGTCACAAGATCTGTAAATTATAAAAAATTATCAGTAAAAGAAGCTGCAAGATAGGGTTAGAATATCATTTCACACGCCAGTAGGTATATAGGGCGGGTTCTAACTACTAACGAGCCGGTAAAAGAGCCATGGGGTATGAGTTGATTGCCGGGAAATAGGAATTTAAGTGACGGATTCTAGAATTTTCTAGAACTTTCAAGATGCTCCTCTAAGACGTCATAGGTATTTTATTTTTTGTTCATTGTATATTTTATTATTTATCATTAAAATTGTAAAAATGACCACGATAAGGAATATTTCCAGTAATATTTGTTTATTGAAATGTGAGATCATTTATCAATGATCGTCATGGCACCTTACAATTCTAAGAATAAAAAAAATTAGTTATTTAAAATTTTATAAATTTGTTAAATACAATCGATATCATTGATTTTGAGAATATAGGAAATATTTGTTCATACTTAAGATTTTGAAGTTCTCTAAAAAAATTTCCAGAAGAAAAATGCAAATTACTTTTGCGAAAAAATCAGTCATTTGTAAACTCTCGTGTTTGTAGCATTAAAACAAACCCCGTAGTAGAAACTGAATATTGTCAAGATATTTTTTGTAGATGATTAGAATAAAATGGTTGACAAAGGCGCGAAATAAAAAAGTTTGAAATAATATTATTTTAAAACAACTTATTTATTAAAAATAAAATTTAATAATTAATTCAAAGATTAGAATAAAAGTTATGATACAATAAATTTATACCGATCATTCAATTTATATTATACAATTACTTGCAGCGATTTTATTTGAAATGTACTTTTTCTAAGGGCCAGTTTTTGTAGGATCACTAAATCATCAATATTCACTTTTCTTAAGATGTATTTTTCTTATGCAAGCTGTAGCTTTCTACTATATCAATAATTATCGACATAATAATATAAAACATATTATTTTTACCGACTGGAATTATAAAATCACACTCTATTTTAACTGGAGTCACTAAACCACAAACAACCACAGCAGCCGTAGCAGCAGCATATTACATACATTGTAACTAATTTTTCCACCGATAAAGTAGAAGCCTTAGTTACTATGGGATCAACGAGGATTTCTCACCATCCTCCTCTCTTACCGCCAGCTGGTGTATAACGGCACCAACGGACCGTGGGGTAGTTTCGGGAGCAATGGCCGCCGACGGCCATTTTGGTAGCGACTAGTTCAGCAAGAAATGGTAGAGGGGCGTGGTATATTGGTTTTGAAACTAGGGATGTGCGATACTTGGCGATATATCGGAACAGCCGATATATCGCCAATATATATCGGATACTTTTACTCGATACTTTTTGATCCGATATACCGAGTAACCGATATTTTTTACCAGATATCGGTCAAAAAGTACCGGAGACTAGTGATTGGGGATTTCAGCAATTTTATAATATATAATACCAAAAAACATACCAAAAAATATTATTTTATAAACAATTATATAAATTAAAATGATAAAAATTGTTATTAATTTGAAATATATATTTAATAATTTTATCCAATATTAAATATTGTTTTGTATTCATTGAAAATACATATATATATTTATATATATATATATATATAAGTATTTTTTTGATAAATACAAAACAATATTTGATATTGGGTGAAATTATTAAATATTTCAAATTAATAACAATTTTTATCATTTTAATTTATATAATTGTTAATAAAATAATATTTCTTGGTATGTCTTTTGGTAATATATATATTATTATATATTATAAAATTGCTAAAATCTCCAATCTCTGGTCTCTGGTACTTTTTGAGCGGTATCTAGTAAAAATATCAGTTACTCGCTACAGCGGATTAAAAAGTATCAAGTAAAAAGTATCCGACTGTTCCGATATATCTCCGAGTATCGCACATCCCTAGTTGAATAAAGTAATTGACTATTCATTATTGACATCGATATATCGCTATTGTAAATATCGATTATATTTTTATCTTTTCCATAACTTTAATGTAATATCGACTATTATCTTTCACATAATTGATTAATCACATATTAATAAAAATTATTAATCGTCATGTCAAAATAAAAAAATAAAAAAATAAATAATCATAATAGTAAAAAATAAAAATAATAATATTTGAACAATTTAATAAAGGTAGAAAGATAATGAATGCAATAAAAAATCAAATGCACCACAACTATCGACGAAGTGCTCGAAATACCAACATAACTATTTAATTATTTGAAAAAAAGTACCAATCGTCCAATACACCTGCTAGAGAATATTATTATTTATAATAAAAAATACTTGAAATATTTTTTATTTATAACAAATGTTATTGTTGAATCACTGAGTACGGGTTTTAAGATCTAACTTAACGCTCAAGACACTACCAAAACAAACATGGCCGACCTACACTACACACACCCACGCACACATTCCCCATTCAAACTGTTGCTAGCACTCCTACTTACTAGTATGCGCACGCACACATAATAAAATAATATTCAAAAATAAAATATACATATATACTTACATATATGATGATGAAGGTAATAATACCAAAAAATAATATTTAGAATAAATGGTACAACAACAAAAATGCAATATCGTAAAAATAATATGAAAAATGTTTCAATGGAGTTATAATTCAAAACATATGGTCTGACTCGATCACTAGACCCTATGATCGAAATGAAAATTCAAATAAAAACGGGTTAAATATAAAGATGAATTTATTAAACAAAATAATAAGCTTGTGGTACCTTAGTTTTTACGTATTCGTAAACCAATAATAAATGATCAATCAATTGACGAGGGTGTGGATAAAACAAATATTTCAAAAAATTTATAAAAATTCATAAAATAAAAAAAGTCTCAAAATTTATATTTATGAAAATTCAGAAACAAAAGTGGGTTAAAAATAATATTATATATTTTTCATTTTATATTTAAGTTTTGTTTTCACTAAAAATAAAAAAATCTTATGCTACATCTAAAAATTAAAGCTGTCTTTTTTTTTTTGGGGGGGGGAATCTGAAAAATGCATACCACCCGTAAGAATAATATAACAAGAGAAACATTTTAAACTACAAATCTAAATATTTTATTTTTTCATTTTGTTTTCTTAAAAATTTTTGTTCTTAATTTTATTTTCTAATTTTATTTATAGATTTGAATATTGGTTGCATTTTAAAAATTTTATTTGTGTTGTAACGTGACATTGTTACCTTCTCGTGGAATTTTAGATTTTAATTATAGGCTCGGATCAACGAAATTTTTCAGTCGAAAAGGGTGACGGTAAATTTTATTCTACGACGCTAAAATGTACCGAAAAATGTCAATACACTACGGAGACTTTATTCTACACCGCCAAAACCACCAAAAACGACAATTAAAATGTAGCAGTTTCTTTATTCTCCGATGTCGAAAAACTAAACTAAAAAACTAATCTAAAAAACTATATTAAGAATTGTATACCGCAAAAAACTAAACTAAAAAACTATATTAAAAATTGTATACCGGAAAAACTAAACTAAAAAACTATATAAAAAATTGTATACCGTAAAAATAAACTAAATAACTAAACTGAAAAAAACTATATTAAAAAAATTATACTAAAAACTAAACAGGAAAAAACTAAACTAAAAAAATATATTAAAAAATTTTATACCGTAAAAATAAACAAAAAAAATAAACTAGAAAAAACTAAACTGAAAAAAAACTATATTAAAAAAATTATATTAAAAACTAAACAGGAAAAAACTAAACTAAAAAAATATATTAAAAAAACTAAACTAAAAGCTATATTAAAAACTAATCTGGAAAAACTAAACTAAAAAAAACTATATTAAAAAAATAACCAAAACTAAACTTGAAAAAAACTAAACTAAAAACTATATTAAAAAATTATATTAAAAAATTTACCAAAACTAAACTGGAAAACTATATTAAAAAATTATATCAAAAAAATTACCAAAACTAAACTGGAAAACTATATTAAAAAACTATATCAAAAATTATACTAAAAACTATAACAAAAAATACTATATAAAAAACTATAAAAAACTCAACTAAAAAACTCTAACAAAAACTATACTACTCTACACTTGCTTATGTTCTATATGTACCGTTGCACCCTGACGCCATCCTATACATTTCATTTTACACACGTACACCTCTTACTCGTACACATACATTTTATTCACCGTGACGTCACCCATGCATTTTTACTACGCACCCTTATTCATGCAACCTATACCATGGTAGAAATACTACAGGTATGGCAGTGCGCAGCCTGGTTTGGCCGCTGTGAATCGACCAATCAAAAGGTCACCTTCTCGCCACAAAAATGGAAGACTTTATGCGCGCGCGATACAAATTTGTTAAGAAAATTTTCAAGTTTTTTTTAAATTTTTCAAAAGTTATCATATTTATTCAATTAGGTGGTATTTTATAATGATTCACATACATCAATAATAAAAATTAATTATTTATATTAAATAAATGAATCCAAGTATAATAAATACAACACAATCTTTATTGTTTGTGGCATTAAAAAAAACAACAACAATGAAAATATTATAATTTATTTGTTAAACTGTCTTGGTTTTTTTATTTTTTTGATTTTTTATAAACATGCTCCACATATATTTATTAGTATTTACAACAATATAAAAAATAGTTGTCAAAACAGTATGTTAGAGAGAGAGGCTCTTATAATAGAGATTGCGTGTTAGAAAGAAAAGCAAAACAGCTCGATGGCGCGTTGTTGATTGGTTGAAAAAATAAGGCTGCGCAGAACGCGACGAAAAAAGCATGGACTACTGCCATACCTGTAGTACTTCTACCATGACCTATACTATACACACATACCTCTCACTCACACACATACCTCTCACTCGCACCCTTGCTATTTTATTTTTACTCCGGGCCCTGTACTATAGGCCCATGCACAACACACCCGAGGGGGGGGGACCGCATTCCTCAAAGTCGCCCAGAAGAGCCACTATTTTACTAGAGTGAACTATTTGCCCTATATCAAAAAAATGAGGAACTGGTTAAAAAAATTTTAAAAAGAATACAAGAGAAAATGAATCAAGTTAAAGAAATATATATACCAGGAGAAGAAGAAGATCCCAATATCATGAAAAATCGAATGTACACTTTAAGCAGACAAGCGTTTCAACGAAGCATCAAAGAAGGATTAGAATATGCCATTGATTGGACAAAAGATTGGGAGGAGATAAAAAGACTGGTAGTAGAAAAAGAAGAAGCTAGAATAAGAAAAAAGGAATTAAGAAAAGCAGTAGCGAAAGTAAAAAAAACCTTCGAAGTAAATGTATGCCAAATTTGTAAACAAACTAGCCATGAGGCAAAAGAATGGAAAGGTAAAACTTCAACAATAAAAATAACAAAACAAAATAAAATGGAGCAAGAAAAATCAAACATCACAAGATGCCAGTTATGTTGCAAAAAAGACCATGTAGCAAATGCCGTAATGCAGGTTCAGGAGCAATCTAATGTGGAAATTGTAATAAAATGGGCCACCCAACGCAAGCATGTAGGGTCACAGGTAACCAAGCAATCATAATAACATGCCAAATATGTGGGAAGAACAAACATATTGCACCAGACTGCTATACCCTGAAGCGAAATAATAAAGAGGCACCAACATGCAACAAATGTGAAACAGGAGGACACGAAGCAAATATGTGTAGACGAAACAATAATAATATAACTGCTCGAGTATGCAACTATTGTAATCACATTTGGCACGACGAAAATTATTGCAGAGAAAAAAATAACACAAATATAAAAAAATTAATACCTGACGAAGTACCAATCAACTGTAGTGAAATACTGAGCTCAGAATTTTTCGAATCTACCGGTGCCAGATTGAACTTTGAAAAACATAGATTGGAAAAAATTCAATATGCTACATCGGATGAGGAAGATTATGCTAGTATTACCCCACAACCCTCTAAAAATGAGATAATCGATGTTGAACTCTAAGAAAACGCGAATCAATCAATAATCTTAGGATAAAGCATGAACACTTTCCTTTCTTTACATATATATAAAATATTAATTCACTATATTGCATGACCCAACAGGCACAATGGACACTACAGTTGAGAGGAAGAGATGTCGCGATTGTAAATGAACAACGAGTACGAAGATGTGAAACAATTGGTTACTCACCAATGAAACAACTAATCGTCAAGGTATAACGTATCAATGTCATTACTCTAGTCGAAGAGCCTCGGCCTCATGAAAATGAATACAATTACGCACCTCTACATCCACCGTATCCACACATGTATTCACCAGTGACGCCAGAAAAGGACCAATCGAACTCAGTAATTTCGAAACAAGGGCTAAACGCCAGTTGTTTAAAAATTTCTAATCGACTGAAAGCTGGATTCTATTTAATTTTCTTCCACTACCTTTTTGAATTATATAGCTTCATCTGGAACCACCATACTCTGATAAGAAACTTGAAAAAAGAAAACAAAACAAAAACAAACAAGGAATACATTGAAAAAAAATGTGAACGGACCAACCAATGACTCCTACTCCGTCATCTTGATTATTTACCTCCTTTACTACTCGATTAAATACATAAATTAACTAATAATATAATAATTTTTATTCTATAATATATAAATAAAAATAATTCGGGAATATAATGAAAGAAAAAAAAAAAAAACCATATACATATGGGGCATTCTTAGTCAAATCACGGAGTCATCTGCCTGACCCTCTGCGATAAGATTGATTAGATAAGATGAGCTATTTTTGGTTCATTTTCGGCTGAAATTAAGTCTCTAATTTTTTTGAATTTTTGGCCCAGATTTTTGCGATGCTTAAAATGCGTGTATTGTGTACCTTATTTTGTAAAAAAAAAAGGGTCCCTTTTGAGAAATTCCATAATTAGTGATATTTAAGATAATGGAGTCTAGAAAAATTGATGAAAAAATTCAAAAAATTAGAGAGTAGTATAGTTATACGGGTTCTGGACCACGAATAAATTTAATCGGTGTTTTGATAACAGCGGGTGGTCTCGCGGATTAAATTCGTGGTCTGAGCGGCTAGTGGTGTCATTCGGTGGTGGGGATTTATTTTGTCGCCATCTTGGATTTTCTGTCATAGAGGCCATTTTGAATTTGGGATCGTTGCGCCCTCTCGTTGTTATTTTTATTATTAATATTATTTTTTTTTATTTTTGCAAAAAATTTTTCCCAAGCGAGATTTGAACCCGGGTCTCCAGCTTGGGAATCCATTACCTTACCTTCTTGACCAAAGAGTCATTACACTTTTGTGGCGTATGTAATTTGAATTTACGTTGTTGGTATTTGAATTGTTTATAATAATTAAATAAATAATTAAATAACAGTTGGCAGAAGCAATGGACTGTAATTGGTTTGATTTAAATATAATAGATATCCAGAGGTCGCTGGTTCGAAGTTTTCTTTTGATTCAAATTCTAAGCGTACATCTACAGCACCAGTCTTTAAAAACTCATTCTGTTTACTACAATCTATAACAATCAATGGAAATTTTGTAATAAAAGTATTTTTTGACATTAAATCTATCTTTGAGCCGTAGTAAGACTCTGCAAAATTAGCATACATATCATATAATAAAGAAAATTGATTTTTTTCAATATCAAGATTCAAATTTCCATAGGTGAAAATTTGCGAATTAAGATATAATTTAACATTTGTTATTTTACAATGATCAAATTGTGTTACATCTTTTAACCAATTATTTTTTCTATTTGATTGAAAACCAAGAATTACATAACGTGGCTTTTCTAGTTGAGTTGCAGTTTTCACTGTCCATATATGATGAGTTGTTTGTGGCAGCAATGGGTACTCATATAAATCCCAAGATCTAAATCCAATAGATATGACAGGATCTTTTTGTATATATTTCATAATATCAATTTTATTTCTATTTGATAACATTACATATGGTACAAGCCATTCAATTTTTGTAATTTTTAAGTTGAATTCTGGCATATCACCATCCATCACAGCATCTTGTACAATTGCATTAGTATCCGAACGTGAACGTATCATAATAAGTTCATGTTTAGCACTGACAATTATTTTTTGATAATCTTCAGCAAAGCCAAAAATCATTTTTAATGGAACACATATATCGAAATATCCATCATCATTTTCTAATTTTATAGTATCATTATTTATCCATCCTGCATTTTCATAATTTAATTGTGAACTTAATGATAAATGATTTTTTATTGTTGATGTTATACCAACATTCTTTGATTTATCAACTAGAACTCCATTCAATTCATAGCGCATTTCATCAAATAAAAAACACATAGCATTATTGGCAAGCTTCAAAACAGAAAAATCAACAGGAGCGTTACCTGCATTATTTCCATTGTTGACAACAGCATGTGTATGGGTAAATTTTCCACTGATATGAATATAGCTTTTCGAAGGCAAAACAAACAAATCTTGATTTTGTATTGATATTCTTATTTCATCACTATTATCGAAACTGGTTGATCCAAATGACTGATGAGCATGTAGCTCATAGTTGGATATTTCATTGTTAAATTGAACTGGTGCGTTAATATCTAGAATACTTTCCTCACTCATTTTGACGTGTAAAACAATTGAGACAAGTTATATTTATCCAATTAAAGTTCCAAAGTTTTTTTTTACTTTTAGACCTAGACTTTGCAGATAATTTATATTCTGAGGTGTCAACTTCTTGACTGCTCGATTCAGACTGACTGGAGGTGTCCATGATGTGCTGCTTTTATACGAAGCCCCACGTTTTATAGCTCGTGAATTAAAGCAAATTCCCATTCCTATGATTTTATGTGTAACGTAATAGTTATTGTTTCACCACGGAAATTTACTAATTTTCCGTTTTGATCGACAATTTTTAACTGTAAATGATCAATGTTTTTAACAGTAATTGGTAAATAAATTGGATTTGCTGGTACTTCAATTATTTTATAACCAGGTGGTACAGCAGGAAAAAAATTATATATTGTATGAACTTTTTGCTGATTCACGTATGCTCCTGTTGTAATGTTGCACTCAATTCTTAATGAATTAACTTTTAAAATATTAATTGGGTAATCTGATTCATGTATTTCATTAGCTTTTAATACTTTAGGTTCAAATCCTAGTAAATCCGCTGGTGATTTTGATTCGTTAAAATTAATGTCTTGATCACTTTTGATATATGAACGTAGTGTATTTTTATTATACGTAATATTGATGTAATTTTCTTTTAAGTAAGCAGCAAGATCAGCTATCTCATAACTTCCAGTCGGTATTTCAATTATTTCATCACTATTCAAAAATGAAATTATATTATTATCACGATCTATATTTGGTAATGAATTGAATGATAAAAACGAAATAATAATTTTTTTCACTTGATAATTGTATTGGTGGAAAATAATCAGTTTCTAAGACTGAAGATTTACCGGTTAAAGTTAATGTAAAAGTATCATTCATTGTCAAGGTTGATGAATAACTGATTGTAAAAATTTTTTTTCTTATGCTTTTATAGTTTCCCCGTGAGAAATGCAAGACATAAATATCCGCAATTATATGTATTCCAATCTTGATAACGTTTATAATTATAATTGATGCTACCAACATTGAGATAACTGACGAGATCTTTTGGTGGTTGCAAGTTGCCAAAACTATCAAAGTATAATGCAGAATTTTTATTGAGTCTTTTATATGCAACCCAATGTGTTCCAGGATTTTTTTTATCATCTAAATTAATGATTCCACACTCTTGTTCCCATGGTCCATCTTTTGGCATATCATTTCGCATAAAAATTCCGCGGAAATTAGTAATTTTTAATTGTTTAGCAAATAATAATAAATCACCGTCAGTTAAAGCTCTCTGTGGTAGCATCAGTTGAAGTTTTTTGGAAAAAGGTAAAGTCCTATTCCACTTTTATGCGGTGTTAAATAAAGCCCTTTTCCTATGGCAATCGACTCGATCATTTTATTATGTCTCACATTCTGATTCAATTGTTCTTTACTTGACTTTACTGCATTGATTGCTTTAACAACACCAGATGCTCCACCAACTAATCCTCCTAATGCTGATATAGCTGAGAAAATTGGAATCAAAAGCGGTAAAGCACCACCAATATGTTTAGCAACTGGTAATACTCTGGGTACAGTAATTGCTTTTTTACCACCACTCGTTTTGATAGCTGCTTTCGCTCCTTTTAATGCTGATTGAATTGCAGTAGTTGAATTATTTGATCCTTTCATTGCTTGTTTTGCTGCTTGTACAATTTTTGAAAATTATATTTTTTTTTTCTTGATTTTCTTCTTTTTATTAGTGCTTTTTTTATTTTTTATTAATTTTCTACCAGTCTTCTTGTTCGTTTTTTTATTTTTTAGCGAAGACATTTGTTTTCTTTTTATACATTTCTTTTTTTTCTCCTCAACACAACCCATACCAAATTTTGATTTTATTTTCATTGCTCCAGTTACAAATGTAGCTGCTGCTCTCTCACTTAAACTTGCGTCCTTGGAAAAAATATGTTTGGCTGCTTCACGAGCTAAAATATCATCAGCTGCGTTTCTTGCCTTAATATCGTTACGATTCTTCGAATATGCAATATCGTGATTTTTACAGGCTACGTCCAGAGGATTAATTCCTGGATCACCTCTTGCTAAACGTTTTTCTAACTTGGTACCTGGTCCGCAATATGAATAACCAGGCAGATGAAGTTCAAATGGCAATTTATTTATTATTTTATTGAGTATTCCCGTGCCTCGTCGTTTTTTATTTTTTTTCTTTTGTGATGTATGCTCAATCATAGTTTATAAGAGACTGATTTGCTGTGGTATAAAACAGATGAATTTATATCATTTGTGCTCAGTACTCATCACGATGGAATATCAGAAACAATCTCTCAAATTACCAGTTATCAACTTTGATTTGATTACGTTAAAAAGTGGTGATGGTTTCAAAGAAAAACGTCACGGTGATCTACTTGATGTGCAATTATTGGAGGAAGTAATTGTGGTAAAACAAACGCTTTAATGAGTTTAATTGTTGATCCAAATGGCTTACGATTTGCAAATATTTACATTTATAGTAAATCATTATACCAACCAAAATATCAATATTTGGAAAAATTACTTGAACCACTTGAAGAAATAAATTATTATAAATTTTCTGATAATGATCAAGTAGTACCAGTTGACGAAGCGAAACCGAATTCATTGTTTATATTTGATGATGTTGCGACTGAAAAGCAGGATCATATTAAAGCTTTTTTTTGCATGGGAAGACATAAAGCTGTTGATTCGTTTTATTTATGTCAATCATACGCACGGATCCCTAAACATTTGATACGTGATAATATTAATTTTTTAATTGTTTTCCCACAAGATGATACAGATCTAAAACATATATACATCACGATCATGTTAACATTGACATGGACTACAGTAAATTTCGGCAAATGTGTGTGGATTGTTGGAAAGAAAAATATTGCTTTATGTGTATTGATAAAGATAGAGATATAGATAAAGGAAGATATACAAAAAATTTTGACTGCTTTATAACTATAAATAACAAAACAATTTGTTAAATTTTATTACTTAATTGTAAAATCTTGAAGGGACAACATGCCTATTTGTGAACAAGAACTAGTTGATGAAACAAAATTATTAAGTGAAATTGAAAAAGTACAAAATGTTATTCGTAAAAAATATAAATTGTTAAAATTAGACAAAGAAAATATATCAGAAACTGCGAATGAATATTTAAAACCAGTTGTTACACCGCTTAACAAATTAGCAGCACAAATACCAACAACCATTAAATCATCAACAATTGATGATGAAATACTTCCGAATGAAAAAAATACAAATTATGAGGACAATAATTCAATTTATGAGTCCAATAATAGTACTTCAGATATTGATGATACAATATATGATCAAGAACCTGAATATGATACTGCTAATGAAGGTGACATAACATTTGTGAGAGATGAATCAAATAATGATTTAATAAATGAATACTTGAAAAAAATCAATAGTATACAGTGGGATAAAGATTACGGAATAAGACTAGTTAAATCAGACTACAAGATCGGTAATGCTAAAGTATTATTTAATGATGATAAAATAAATATTTTTGATACATCATACGAGATAACACCTGGATTAATGGAATTATTATTCATGAAGTCACCAAATAAAAGAATCATCACTGATATTGATGAAAAAAATTATAGTGAAATTATTCATAACACAAATGCACATCATAGATATCATAGATCAAATATGCCAATAAAAAATATAGCATCTCAAAAATATATTGATTTTATTGCATCACCTGAAAGTAATAATGAGCGTTATGGTACTGGATTATTACCGACAGCTATGAGAGTTGCCAAAGATATCTCATCAACAGTGAATTATTTATATTGGGATAATCCGAATGAGCTTGTTGATCGTTTACGATTATTAATTGCATCGAGAGCAGCTGGTAATCCAAATGACGATAATGAAATCATGTCAATTATTGAAGAGTTGAGAGAAAGATGATTGATATATTAATATGAGTCATCAGTCAAAGAATTATGACAGACTATAAAAAAGATGTTGTGCGTGAATTACATGCTCCAGCAAGAAAAAATTTTTTACGTCGTAAAGTTGATATCAGAGACAAAGATGAAACATGGCAAGCAGATCTTGTCGAAATGATTGAATATTCAAGTGTAAACTCTGGATTTAAATATATTTTAACAGTTATCGACATTTTTTCAAAATTCAGTTGGGCTGTAGGACTCAAAAATAAAACTGGAAAAGAAGTATCATCAGCGATGGAATCAATATTTAAAAAAGGGAGAATTTGCAAAAATCTCCATGTGGATCAAGGAACCGAGTTTTATAATTCTACATTTAAATCAATGCTAAAAAAATATAATGTTCATATGTACTCAACATTTACTCATTTAAAGGCATCAATAGTTGAAAGATTCAATAGGACCATTAAAAACAAAATGTATTTCGAATTTAGCATGCAAGGGAATTATAAATGGTTAAAACTATTACCAAAGTTAATTGAGAAATATAATAATACTAAACACAGAACTATTAAAATGAAACCAATAGAAGTTGATGGTAAAAAAATTTCAATTTTGAAAAGAACAGTGTACAAAAGTTTGAATTATTGTTATATCAAACCTAAATTCAAGTTGAATGATCATGTTAGAATAAGTAAATACAAGCATGTTTTTGAAAAAAATTACATTCCAAACTGGACAAATGAAATATTTAAAATTGTAAAGGTTAATAAAACATCTCCTGTCACATATAACCTTGAAGACTATCAAAAAAATCCAATAAATGGTT
This sequence comes from Aphidius gifuensis, assembly GCF_014905175.1. Classification (NCBI taxonomy): domain Eukaryota; kingdom Metazoa; phylum Arthropoda; class Insecta; order Hymenoptera; family Braconidae; genus Aphidius; species Aphidius gifuensis. Next base: position 9,685,298 of record NC_057792.1, on the reverse strand, counting down.
GTTTTTATCAACCAGAGTTACAAAAAGTTCGACACAAAGATATTTATTTGATAGAAAAAATTTTAAAAAGAAGGGGTAATGAAGTGTATGTAAAATATTTGGGATTTGATAGCACGCATAATCAATGGTTAAATAAATCAGCATTATAAAAAATTCATATTTTTATGTTTGTTTATTTTAATATTAATATATACTACCAACTAAAAAAAGTCTGATATCACTAGCAAATCTAGGGAATTTACATTCCAAACTATTTTACTTATTATACTTAGTATACATATTATATGTATTATACGTATTATTTGACAGGGCGGACATGTTATGCTGCAGACATGGTAGAAATATACAGGTATGTCCATTCCTCGGACGAAAATAAATTCTACTGCGCAAAACTCTAAGTAGCCATCTTGTCTACATGTGTGTAAATCTGTAAAATCATATTATTAACAATGTATCTCGTTTATGTGTATTGTAAATTTGTGTGCCCGTCATACTATTATTATTATACTGTTATTAATTAATGCAGAACATGTTTAAAATTTACATTAACCATAATTAAAAACTTTAAAAATATTGTTTAATAATTATACATATTTATCAATGTGTCAAAACAATTAGAAGTTAAATTTTTACTTTTTCACAAAAAACAATTAGGAAAAATAAAAGGAATTTTTACATATTTAGTTAACAAACTAGAAGTATGGATGAAAAAAACTATATAAATAGTGCATTGAATGCAATACAATGTTTGGTACATACTTGTACGTACATTTGACTTAGAGTTTTGAATGAGAAAATTATAGAAGATAAAAAAAAAGAAATAAGAAAAAAAAGTTAAAAAAAATATGTAACAAAGTTAAATATGAATTTTATTTTTTATTTTTTATAGAATTAATCAGTTGTTTATGTGTCTTTATTATTTCAATTTTTTATTGAGACCATCTTTGATATGTACTTCAAATTATGATTCAAATAAAATCGCGCCAATTTAGCCAATATGGCGACGTAGGGGCCACACTTCTTATTGGCTTAAAAAAACGTATGCGCATGGACCTACCTGTATATTTCTACCATGGCTGCAGACTAATTCACAGAGCATTACAATTTAGGGCTTTTTTCTTCCACTAGCGGCGCTTGTGAAGCTTTTGTATGTGAAATCTATATAAAAAAATTTTACAAGCGCCATCAGTGGCAAAAAAAAGTCTCTAAATTTGGACTGCTGAAAATAAACGTATTAGACATATTATACATATTATTTGACAGGATAAAAATATAAGTCTGAAAATAAGATTTAGTGAAAAAAATTTCATTTATTTACAAATAAACCAGTTTTAATCGTTTTATACAAATTTCGTTTTAAAAATACTACTACTAAGACACATTTGTTGATTATACTTATAATCCCACGGTAATGTGTCTGTTTCTCCTGCTTTTAAGCAACGTTTGTCATCTGCCCAACTTAATGCAATTTTTTCAGTATTTATGGTATAAATGTCATGTTTTTTTGATCTAATCCTATTTTGTTTTTTTGAAAGAATAACATGATCTTCAAGACAATTTTTATAATCTTCAAACGTAATTTGTCGAAGGGTTGATCTTTTGACACCTTTAGCTCGTTTATGAACGCCATCTGTTGAAGAGTTATTTTCTTTATCTACTATATATGTATATAATTTACTTCGTAGACCAATAAATTCTTTCATTATTTTTCCATTGTTTTCATCTTTCATAATGCCAATAACTTTTTTATTTTTGAGCGGAATCCCATATATATTATTTTCAGGATAATCTGAAGTATCAAATTTTGCTGTGTTCTTACGAATTAATTCATAAGGATTATTACCAAAAATATGATATATTGCTGAATCAGTGTCACCATATAAATATTTGACCTTATCACCATATTCTTTTTTCATAAAATTATAATGAAAATCATACATAAAAGTTTTAGAAATTTCCAATATTGAAAAACCAATATATATTGGCTTGTCAAACATTATCCATTGTGGTTTCATCTCAATTATAACGAAATCTTCAACAATTAATGCACTATGGAAATTTGGTTTGGAAATTAATGATCTAGCTCCCCCTCTGCCGCCATATTTCGATACTATTTTTATTTGTTTTCTATTTCGTACTGTTTCTAGTGTTTTTCCATATATTGCATTGATAAATAATTTACGAAGATCTTTTTTAAATGCAGTACGAGCTTGTTTTCTTAACTCTGTATTTAATTCAATGTATGGTTTGAGCCATTGTTTTTGCTCAAATTTCAAAACTCTATGAATTTTTATTAATTTCATTCCCAATGGAATATATAGTTTTAAATTACGATAGTGTATAACATATTTTTCTTTTGAGTTCAAAGTCGCTAATAATTTTTCTGTTTTACTAGTTTTTAGCGGTGGTTTCTCACGAACCGGTGCTAACGGAAAATCTTTATGATGATGATGTGAATATGAAGGATATTCTAAATCTACTTCAAGAATATAACCAATCTTTGAGTCGTCAGAAATTGAATCGAGAATCGCTGGGTCAAAATTACTTTCCCATTTAAAGTTATGTGTAGGAAGACTTTCCATCATTGCAGCTCCATACATATTGTTTAAATCAAAGTACATTAAAAATGACTCTTCTTCTTCAGGATCATACTCGTTGCCCATAAATCGGTTATTTGCTTTTCCATAACGATTTGAGCACTGAGATAACCCACCACGTATGCCTTGCTCAATAAAAAACATCATTTCTGGATCAGTTAGTAATTCTAATTCAATCTGTGTATATCGTAACATGGCGCTGAAACTCAACCCTGGGAGTGTATAGTAGTGCGCAGGATCCAGTTTATATGTTTGTAAACAATCGGTTCTGAAACTCTCGAATATGTCTGCTAACAGAGCGACATCTGTCTGCAAATATAAATCTGAATACTCTCCCAATGATTTTATATGAAACGTTTGCCAAACATTATGCGCATGCTCATATGCTTCATCTGAAATATCTTCTTCATTAAGTTGTGAATAAAAGTGATTCTTAGATGGCAGTGTTGTTTCATCAAATTTTTCCCAACTATCAACATAGTCATAGGGTAACACTCCTATTTTTGTTATCAATTTGAATTCTTCTTCACTTTTACAAAAACTTTTTGTTATTTCTTTTTTAGCATTATCTAAATTTTTTGACAATGAATCAATGGAACTGGCCAAAAAACGATATGAGTCGATGAATCTTAACTTAATTCTTGTTCCGTCAACCCACTTAGTAAAAGAAATGTAACTTTCTTTATTTGAAGCTAATGAATCAATTCTGCCTGGAAATTTATTCTGGAGACGTTTAATAATATGATGACCGTCATAGGTGCGCAAAGAATGAAATACCACAGCAGTCCAATTCACAGGGCAAATTTTTTACAATTTAAGGCTTTTTTTTGCCGGCGATGGCGCTTGTCAAATTTTTTTTATATAGATTTCACATACAAAAGCTCTACAAGCGCCACCAGTAGAGGAAAAAAGCCCTAAATTGTAATGCCCTGTGAATTGGACTGCAGGAATTGTACATGAGTCCTGATAATTGATATTGCATGACGCATGCGCAGAACCTCTGTATGTTCCGCTGATATGACAGTGGTCACGACATCTAACGTCATCAATCACGTAAGTTTTCTCGCAAATATGACATTTAGTTTCATTCAAAAATTTCTGTTCTTCATCATATGTCAAAGACAATGGTTTGATGTCTTCTATTATTTTATCAACAGTAAAGGCTATATTTTTTAGCTCTTCCAAAAACCAATCAATACAATCTGAACTACGTTTAAGCTCAAACTTTGTAAGTGAATTATCGTAGCTACATTTTAAATAATATGCAATACTGCTGGGAATATGCTTTTGATAACTATGTGTTTTTTTCTAGAATCCATTTGTATCATCAATTTTTTCTAGAATACTTTCACTGTCAGCATATACTATAAATGGTACATTCAATTGATGTTTATAATTTTTAAACTTTAAGATTTTATTTTTTTGAGATGGTAATGACATTGCTTCGCTGCTTTTCTTGTTACATTGCACTGAATGATTTATTTGTGCTTTTTCTGTATGAAAATAACACAAACAACGATCACAAATTATTTTTTTTCCTTTCGTACCAGAAATTTGCGTGGAAACTAACCTTGAAAGATTTCTGATCCATGCGAAATGATATAAAGATAAATCAATCTGTGATTTTAGATTGATATTATCTTCAAATAATTCATTATCATCATCATCATCATCAGATTCATCAGTAGAATCAACTCGTTCAATCATTAACAAATGAATTGTATTTTTATCTGATTTATTTTTACTAATATAAAAAGGAACTATCCTTTTTGATCTTCGCTTGAATCCTTTTTTTTTTTGGTTATGATCGGATTCATTATTTTCATCATCATCAATATTAAGATCGGATTCAATTCCGTATATATTAACTTTCAGGTTATTCATTTTTTCAAATTGAGGAATTTGTTTCCATGATAAGGGGAAATTTAGTCCAGCCAAATTTAAATTTTTTGAATATGGCTAATATGTGCTAACCCTGTTGGCATGTTCTTTAACATTGTACAATCCAGCTAATACAGACCAAACGAAGCACATATTGTCTAAATTTTGAATATTAACAACAGAGCGTGTATTTATAATCCACTGTGGAAGATCAATGTATGATGAATTTCCTCCCTGCAGTGGAATATATTCATTAATTTGTACTTCCAAATGAATAATCTCTTTCAATGTCCAACCAGAGCCTTTATCTTCCATATTTTCTAAATCAGTTTTCAATATTTCAAAGTTTTCAGAAAATTGACTGTCAAGATCTGTTGACTGCAAAATCGTTATACTACCATCACTAAAATATTTAGTAACAGTTTGAATAACATCATCTTTTATCATCTCAAAATTAGCAGCTAATACTGTATTAATTTTAAGTGAATTTTTTTCATGTAAATGTGAATTTACCTTCTGAATAAGAAGACCTTTTGCATCATCTAGAAAAGTAGTGACATCTTTGTGATTTATATTAATGATTGCAGCAGTTGACATACGGTTATTAAACACATTTTCTTGTTCAACCCACTGAATTCTTGGCCTCTGTGACTGAATTGATTGACTACCAACTGCGTTTGATCTTGCACCTGCACCACGTCTTTGATGGTTTTCAATTTTTATTAAAATTCTTGTTAATATGATAACCGTTGTTTGTGTCAATTTTCGATGTGCACTTGGCAAATCCCGAAGCTGAGAATTGAAGTTGGAAATTTCCCGTCTAATATCAATAATTGTTGACTGAATTTCTGATTGATCGTTATTTATTTCAATTGATCGTAGGATTTTATTATATTTTTCTCGTAGAATCGTATGTGTCGTTCGTCTATCCATTTTTTCTCCGTTAAAATTATGCTTTTATTGTCAACTGTGTGAAATAAAAAAATGTAAACATTAAAAAAAAAAAAATTTCTTGTAAAAGTTAGGTTAAGAAAAAAGAAATGTCAAATTACACTCAACTAACCTGTTGTTTATTCGTAGAGTGCTAGAAGCAGAATGCCTGGAAAAAAACTTGACATCTAGAAAAAAAAATATAATCGAGGGGAGAAAATATTCCGAGAAAATATTCAAAATCCTGCGAAACATAAATTATTCTAGAGTTTTCATTGGCTATAAGTGCGCAGCTGTTGATCAGCAGAGGAAAATTTGACCAATCAGATCATTACACATCGGTAACACAGATTCCTCACATAAATTGTGGCCTTTTTTACGTTGCGTTAGTTTAATACATTTTTTTTACAAACTATGTATATTACATGTATTTTACATGTATCTTACATAGATCAATGGATGGGTAGACTTGCTAGTTTAAGCCTGCTCTCACTCAAATTACAAAGTTAATCAACCAATCAGAAACTGGTAGCAAACTTCGCAACATACATAGAAACTTATCTAGTATTCTTCGGTCTTTCAGATTTTCGAATCAAGAATTTTTTAATTTTATTAACATTTTTTTATAAAACAAAAGAAAAAAAAATTCTTTCGAGCCGGATTCGAACCAGTGACCTCTGGATATCTCTTATATTTAAATCAAACCAATTACAGTCCATTGCTTCTGCCAACTGAGCTACCGAAGGTGATATATTTATTAATAATATTATTTAATTATTTATTTAATTATTATAAACAATTCAAATACCAACAACGTAAATTCAAATTACATACACCACAAAAGTGTAATGACTCTTTGGTCAAGAAGGTAAGGTAATGGATTCCCAAGCTGGAGACCCGGGTTCAAATCTCGCTTGGGAAAAATTTTTTGCAAAAATAAAAAAAAATAATATTAATAATAAAAATAACAACAAGAGGGCGCAACGATTCCAAATTCAAATCGGCCTCTATGACAGAAAATCCAAGATGGCGACAAAATAAATCCCCACCACCGAATGACACCACTAGCCGCTCAGACCACGAATTTAATCCGCGAGACCACCCGCTGTTATCAAAACACCGATTAAATTAATTCGTGGTCCAGAACCCGTATAACTATACTACTTTAGAGACTTAATTTCAGCCGAAAATGAACCAAAAATAGCTCATCTTATCAAAATCGCAGGGGGTCAGGCAGATGACCCCGCGATTTGACTAAGAACGCCCCATATATATAAAAAAAATATAATAAAAAAAAAAAATATAGTCAAGTGCTTCAAGTTGCGCCCTAAGTGTTCCGTAGAATTTTTTTTTATTTTTTTTTCTTGCCGTTCGATTAATTTTTTTTTTCATATTTTGAATATAAGCGTCATTATTAAATTTTAGTTATTATTTTAAATCTATGAGATTTATTAAGCTCAGTTTTATTATTTTATCGCTGAGCCCAATTGGAAGAAATATCGTAGAGTGTACAGATGAAGCGTCGTCGATTGAGATAATGCTGGAATTAATCAGTCGATATTTGAAATTGTGCCCTGTGGAAAAATAGGAATATTGAATCTAATAAGGCCCAAAAAGTAAAAGAAAATATCATGATTGTTTTTGGAAAAAAAAAAACCTAAATTTGTTTCAACATCGACTAATTCGGTTCAGCAGTTTGAAGAATATCGCAAAAAAACAATTTGTGACACTACTTATCGTTGAATAAAAAAAAAAATAAACGACCGAAAAAATTGGAAAAAAATATCGTAGAGTCTACAGATGAAGCGTCGTCGATTGAAACATTGCCGGAATTAATCGGTAAATATTCAAAATTGGGCCCTGTTAAAAAATGGGAATAATAAATCTAATAAGGCCCCAAAAATAAAAATAAATATGACGATTGCTTTTGGGCAAGAAGATTGAACAAGATGAGCATCTTAAAAGCCAATACGATTCAGAACTTCACATTTTATTTCGAAATAACAAAAAGTCACAGAAAAGCGAAAACATAAATGTCTTACGGAACACTTAAAAAAAACAATAACAAAACAAAAACGAATAAACGGTATAATTATATACGGTAAATACTTATAAAAATAATATTAACAAAAAAAAAAAAAAATCTATACTCAATCAGACTAATAAATAATATATATACATTTAGGATCACTACACTAAAAGAGAAATGGCACGCTCCAAGCTGAAAATACAAGAGGAGAATCGGGATAGAATTTGGGAAGTAGACCATATAATACGTCTATTGGAAGGAGTTGAAGACGAATTCTTGGAACTACTCCGAGGAATAAAACATTTCCATTGTGTATTGGTTAGATTAGCCTATGGCAGATTAGCCCTACAATGCGACGAACTAATAAGTGCTTTCTTTTGTGTATTTATTTTTTTTTCACTTGAATGCGCATGATCATGCACATGCGCATATTATGAAAACATGAGGAAAGAGCAGTGGCGTCGAAACAAATAATTCTTAAAAAATAAGAATTAAAACATGGCTGATCCAGCTCCTTATGTCCTACGCTGTTGCAATCTGACTTTTTGCCGACTGCGCATTTCACTGCGCATGCGCGAAAATAAACAGAAAAAAAAATAACACCCAAAAGAAAGCACCTAATCCCAACCAGCAGTCCAATTCACAGGGCAAATTTTTTACAATTTAGGGCTTTTTTTTGCCGCTAATGGCGCTTGTAAAAATTTTTTTTATATAGATTTTACATACAAAAGCTTCACAAGCGCCGTGAGTGGTGAAAAAAAGCCCTAAATTGTAATGCCCTGTGAATTAGACTGCAGCTGTTATGATTGTAAACGTGAGCTTTCACGACCAGCCTATGAGGTAGATTGCAACAACTATGAATTGAAATACATTATCAACCACAGTTTGATACGAAAATATGGTATTTGGGAAGTACCCAACCGGATGAAACTAGTTCCTGCCATCACGAATTAAGCAATGGGATCGGTCAAAACTCTACAAGCCCTAGAAACGCGACAACGCTACTGGCCTATACGATGTGATGAAGATGAGATAGAAGCAGTCGTCACATTGAAAAGGGCTTGTCACCACGCTTTTTTATATGAAGGTTAGATTGATTTAGTCTTATCTCCCGAAAGGGAAATGTATCACTGCGACTGGTACATGTATCTCGTTGAAGCATTCGCCATGACTCATGTTGGAGCATTCAAAGCAGCCTACTTGTGATGTAATTTTCGCAATACGATCAATCAAAAACAACGTCAATTAAACCCAGGCGTAAAAGTGTTGCCATTACTGAGACCACCCCCAAAGCCGAGTCTTTTAGCCAGGCTCATTTCGTGGAATACTATGACAACAGCATGGGCATCAAAATAGGAACGATGGATCAACTTAGCTTCTACATTGATCATGAATTATGTCTCAACCCATCGTCCTCATCATAATAAAAATATAAATTACTAAATATTAAATATTAATAAATATTTTTGACAATAGTTATTTATTATTGCACAGTTTTATATTTTCATTGACTTTTTTAATTTCAATTTATTAATCCCACAGACTCTCTCTGAGGATTGCATGACCTTGACTCGGTGGGAGGACTTGAGTGTCTCGGTGATCCGATAGGCTATACCGGGGAAGGGCACCTATGAGGTTAGGAGCTTTTTCATGAAGGTTTCCTATACTGGGAAGGCCGGAGAGGAGAGCTCAGACGAACAAGTAATCCTAGCGTAGGGAAAGTGGCGTACCTATCGCTCGAGTTGTCTCGCAATAGTGCTCTGGTGCTATTTGTCCGTATTGCGGTGCTGATAGCGATAAGAATAAAAGAAGGTAATAGAAAAATATGAAGGCGCATGTTGTTGCTTTCATGTAAATTCTACTTTATTTTTGCATTTGCATACGACTATGGCAGCTTTACATGAAAGCAACAACAAGCGCTTTCATATTTTTCTATTGCGACAAACATTTCTTGTCGGCGAATCGTTATTGCGGGACCCGCAATAACTCCCGCAATACGGGACCAAGAATAGCACTCCTGGTCAAGCTAAAGTGTGGGACACAGTGCTGATAGCTGAATAGAACTTGACCATAGATAGTGTCGTAAACAATTCTACTGGAGGTCCAGGTCGAGCTCCAGACGTATATAGACCCCTGCTCGGCATTCGGGGCTCTGCTGGGTTGGAATTATATTTCCCTAGATACTCGTGGGATTTCATAAAGACAGTAAAAATACCAAATGATTAATGCCGCAGGGCTTACTGATGATAACTGGGACTCAGCAAGAGACACCAGAGAAAATGGACGATTTTGTCCCGAGATCCCAAGGTTTTCACATCCATCAAGGAGGGATCAGAGTAGCTTTTGGTCATCGATCAGAAAGACCTCCCAAAGCTGGTCAGAGTAATGGCGCATATTCAGGATAAACTGGCCAAGGACGTCAGTACAATACTGACGAGAATTGCCAGAAAAAATCCGGGGCTACACCAGCGGATGGGTGAAATATGAATAGAAATATCAAAGAGGATGCCAAAGGCTAGGGAACAACTCTTTTAAGATATTACAGTTTCTAGGCCTAGGGCATGCGTTCTAGTTAGGGACATAAATGCCTCCCTCTTAAGGGAACATTGTGGGAGAGATCTAGAAGCAGTGAAAATTGCGACTGGATCAAGAGAATGTGAAACAGAGAGCGTCTGTCTACATGACTCACGATTCATCTGACTCACCTCCCTCTAACGAAGTTGTAGCCCTCGTACAGGACTGCAAAAATAGACAGTGGAATCTGGTACTGGCTGAGGATGTCAATGCGCACCGTGTCGCATGAGACAGCGACGACATCAACATTTGGGGCAGAGCTCTACTGGACTTTATATTTTCCACAAACCTGGAGGTCATCAATCAACGTAGAGAACCCATTCCACTTAACTAGTGTAAGGAAATCGGTGATAAACCTAACGATGGCCACACGGCGAGGTTCAACACTCCGAGTGAAATTGAAGGCATGGCGACATTTTTGCAGGACGCAATGGTTGAGGCGTATGAAAATAACTGTCCTCTAAGCGTTGTTAGGGATAACACTGAATGGTTGAGTAGCGAGATACAGAAGCTAAGATCCGGTGTACGTAGATGCTGCACTCCATAGGCTTGTTAGCAAATTGAAGGACGCCAAAGACAGACGAGAACTGGAGTATTTTCATGGACATAGAGGGGGCTTCCAACAAGAACCCACTAGAGGCCATAGATAGGGCGGCAGAAAGACTTGGGATTGATTCAACTTTGAGAAGGTGGATCAGGAACATGATTTCTGACCGACGGATTTGTGTCTAAAGAGGAGGGGAGATGCTGCGGGCCATCGTCAGCCGAGGATGCCCGCAGGGGGAGTGCAATCCCCGCTGTTATGGTGTTTGGTGGTGGATGACCTCTTAGTGTTTCTGAACCGCCAGGGTTTCCACGCTCAGAGATATGCAGACAAGATAGCTATCGTAATACAGGCAGGGGATGCGATTACCGCCTGTAGCAGATCTCGAACTGCACTAGGTATAGTGAACAGATGGTGTGAATGCACAGGACTACTTGTCAATCCGGACAACTCACGGTTTTCTAGGTGAACCTGAGCAGAAGGTAGCTAGGCAGCTACTAAATATGACTAGGTGTCAGCTAAGGCTAGTAGTAGGACTGTTAACGGGACACTGTAGACTCAGGGCACATCTGAAAAAGATAGGACTAGTACGGGATGACACTTGTTGCAAGTGCGACGAAGAGGTGGAAGAAACAGCGAGTCACGTGCTATGCTATTGCATTGGACTGGTCAAGCTTAGATTTCAATGCTTTGGGAAGCACTTTTGCGAACCCGAAGAGGTCGAAGCTATCAAGGAGCACGATCGCAGCATTTGCTGTAAGATCGGGTGTAATGGTGGCTTAAGAGGAAATGAGGGGACGGCAAAATGGACCGAAGGTCGAATTGCCTATGCGGGCGCAGCGGTGACCACACCCTAGTAACATTAAAAAAAAAAATAAACAAAAAAAATAATCTCACAGAAAAGAAAAACTGTCAACCGGTAGACAACATAAATTAATTAATAAATGAAACAATAACAAATGAAATATTATTGCTAAGGGAGGCTTTATTTCTCGTTAATATAATAGGATAATATTGATATTAATAATATTTATCCAATAATAATAACAACTTAATTCAAATCAAAAATATTAATAATGTTATTTATACTATTTTGACTTGATTTTTGTCAGTTGCACATTGTTAAATTCAGTTACCCTGGTGAAAATAATTTGGCGGATTATGTCATAATATGGCATAATATGACATAATCTGACATAATATGACAAAATATGCCATATTCCGACAAAATTCATTTGCCAGAAAATGGCATATTATGGCATCCAAAAATCATGTGAGAATATGTCAGAATATGTCATAATATGGCATATTCTGACATATTCCGACAAAATGAATTTGCCGAAAATGGCATATTCTTATTCAAAAACATATAAATATGCCATATTCTGACATATTCCGACAAAATAATTTGCCAGAAAATGGCATATTATGGCATCCATCATGTGAGAATAGATATTCTGACATATTCCGACAAAAATTATTTGCCAGAAAATGGCATATTCTGGCATCAAAATCATAAGAATATATATTCTGACATATTCCGACAAAATTCATTTGCCAGAAAATGGCATATTATGGCATCCAAAAATCATGTGAGAATATGTCAGAGTATGTCATAATATGACATATACTACATATTCCGACAAAATCATTTGTCAGAAAATAGCATATGTGTATATGTAAGAATATGTCAGAATATGGCATATTCTGACATATTCCGACAAAATTAATATGCCAGAAAATGGCATATTCTGGCATCCAAAAATCATATAAGAATATAAAATAGAATATGTCAGAATATGGCATATTCTGACATCTAAAAAGTTTGTAATGGCAAAATCATTTTGATAATAGTTTTAGTAAATAATATTTATTCTCGGTCACGTCGTTGTTTTAATTATGTGACTTTGTTATTAAATTATTACGCAAGAAATTTTTTGAGTGATACTATTTTTTTTATTTCTTCTTGTACATTGCTTTTTGAAGTTTCTATGTGGTCATCTCACAACTAGTTCTTATATAACGATAACGATATGGATCCATCATATTCATATCCAAAATATGACGATATAATAATACAAAATTTAAATAATCAATGTTTCCCGTAATTGTTTGAAAGAATTAAAAATGAATAATACGTAAAATAGTTATGTTTAATGAATATCAGAAATTCGCCAGGTTATAAAATGCACATAAAAGTTGCGGCGGATTATGCCATATTATGACATAATGTGCCATAAATTGCTATAAAAGTTGGTGGATTGTCATATATACAAATGCCATAAATTGACGTAAAAATGGCCCATTATAATAATATGTCATAATATGTCATAATATGAATAGCATAACCTCAAAAATCTTGTAAGAACTTGTCGGAATTTGTCGGAAGTCCAAATAACCTTAGAAATTCCGGCATTTTCCGACAAATTCTGAAAAGTAATAATGACAGAAGATGTCAGATTATGTCATATTATGCCATAATATGCCATAATTTTCCTGTCATTTTATGGCATATTATGGCATATTATGACATAATCCACCATATTATTTTCACCAGGGTACACGTATTACTTTATAAACCTAATTCAGTTACACACAAAGTTACACAGAACATATCAAACAAATTACGTCAGATCAATAATATCGAGCGTAAATCAGCTTTGAGATCGTTCACAAACCACAGACTAAGTGCCAAGATTAATACAATCTACGGCACATGTGACACGTTATTTCATCTTACACTTATTATTATTTTAAACAACGACAATACTTATAAAATGTACATAACCCTGGTGGAAATATTACTCCGGCATTACTCCGGCATTTCTCCGTTTTTGGCCCATTTCCGGAGAAATTACTCCGGCATGAGGTTGATGGCGGAAAAATTATTCCGGCATGAAGTTGATGGCGGAAAAATTACTCCGGCATGAAATTGATGGCGGAGAAATTATTCCGGCATGAGGTTGATGGCGGAGAAATTATTCCGGCATGAAGTTGATGGCGGAAAAATTACTCCGGCATGAAATTTATGGCGGAGAAATTATTCCGGCATGAGGTTGATGGCGGAGAAATTATTCCGGCATGAAGTTGATGGCGGAAAAATTACTCCGGCATGGAATTGATGGCGGAGAAATTATTCCGACATGAGATTCATGCCGTAGAAATTGTTCCGGCATGGGATTAATGCCAGCAAAATTATTCCGGCATGGGATTGATGGCGGAGGAATTATTTCGGCATGGGATTGATGGCGGAGAAATTATTCTGGCATGGGATCAGTGAAGGAGAAATTATTTCGGCATTAGATCAGTGAAGGAGAAAAAACTCCGGCATAAAACTAGTGGTGGATTCATTTTTCCGACATTAACTTCATGCCGACAAAATTATTCCGGCATGAGATGACGCGGAAAATACCCGCCAGAGATTGATGGCGGAGTAAATACCCGCATGAAAGTAATGTCAGAAAAATTAGTCCGCCACTAGTTTTTATGCCGAAGCATTTTCTTTCAAAGATTCATCTATGTTAGATAATTACTCCGGCATAACATTAATGCCGGAGTAATTAATTCGGCATGAGATTACTAAAAAACAATGTAGAAATGTTATATGTTCATCAATTTTATCAAATATATTTTTTAAACTAACCATCACATTTACTGATTCAGAAAAACTAAAATTATATTTTCGGAATGTGGTACGTTTATAATTAACTGCTTTTCCAAGATCTATAAATTTATCATCAATCATATAATGTACACGCCATGATAAATCAGCAGCACATTGACGTAATTTTGGCATAACACGTTGTTCAACATCTTCTCGTTGTAATAATGTTGCAATATACTAACACATGCATCAACAGCTAATAAACGAAAAGAATCTTGTTCATCTCGTGCAAGTATAACAAACATTAGAATTGAATCAGATTTTAAATACTCAATTTCAACAACTTTCGCAAATTCTCCCAATTTTGATGATGCTGAACGTCGCCTCATTAGTGTATCATCTTGACATAAATTACAAAAATGATTCAGCTATTGTTGCTGTACTTACACGTGGATAGAACACTTATTAAACCACATGTCGATGTTCTTGACGTAAACCAATCACCAGATGCCAAACGTTGTACCAATGGAACAAAATGTATCAACTCACAACGAGTATGTTCAGCACGCCAAGGCAATCGTTGAAAGTTTTTGATTGAATTCAATCGCAGCTATAAAATAAAAATATATTCATTAATTGTAATAAAATAAAATGTTCATCATATTTACATTTCAAACAAATTTTAAGTCAACTGATATGATGAAATTAATATAAAAAACCGAGTTATAACCTCATTGTTACAAACACTTGCTGACTAAGATCGAGTTATTTTTTTTTTTTCAAACATAAAAACTTGGCAATATTTGAAAATAATAATTATTGTACTTACTTGTAAATTTGCAGTCATCGATCAGAACTGCAATTGATAAAGCTGTCGTCCGTTGGTGAGTCGGTTGCTGCCATTTTGCTGAACCACAAATTTATCCAAGCAGAATTCATTTATTCTGAGTGTTTTAATATTAGCCCCAGCACAATATGGCTTTTTATTATTTTATTTGTTTATTGATATGATTTTCCATTGCCTTATATACTAGGGCACAACACTACAACTTTTTCTTTAACAAGATAATAACATCTACGTTGCTTCCACTGCTATGCTACAGTGGCGCACACATGTATATGAGTAGCGATGGTGAGCAGTAGAGGTGGTATTTTGGCAGCCGTCCGGCGACTCGGCGAGGATTAGATTATAAATGTGTGAGCGAACTTGACAATTTTTTTTTTTATAAAGCATGGTATGGGGTTGGATGTGGTTCTCCATGAACCAGAACACAAAAGAATAGATTCATATTATAAAATGTTCAACCGATGAAAATACTTCTAGTTTGTCTGCTCAAAAATAGTATTTATTGCTAACAATTGTAATATTTTTCCGCCATCAATCCCATTGAAAATTTATCCGCCATCAAACTCATGCCGGAGTAATTTCCCCACCATCGATCCCATGCCGGAGTAATTTTCCCACCACCAATCCGGAGTATCCGCCCAACATGCCGGAATAATTTCTCCGCCATCAATTTCATGCCGGAAAATTTCTCCGCCAACCCGGCGCCGGAGTAGTTTCTCCGGAAATGGGCCAAAAACGGAGTAATGCCGGAGAAAGCCGGAGTAATGCCGGAGAAAGCCGGAAAAAGCCGGAGTAACGGCGGAGAAATATTTCTACCAGGGAAACCTCAGTTATATTAAATAACAGTGTTAAACAGTTTTCTTTACTTAAAAACGGATGTTCTTATTCAATGCCTATAACTATTCCTATTCCTGTTTCACAATCATACAGTTCAACAAGTCTCAAACAATACTATACCGACTGTCCCATTTTAATTGGATAATAGATTTTTCTTGAAAAATATAGCTCAAATTGAAAAATGATTTGAGTAAAAGTTGTAGGGTTTGGAGGGGGACCTAGAAAAAAAAAAAAAAAAAATTCAAAATGGCGGAGTTTCAGGTATGACCATAGTTTTTTTAAATGGATACTGTATTTTTTTTTTTGCACCAAAACGTTTCGTACATCAAAACTAACACTTTTTATTTGAAAAATTTTTCGATAAAATCACTGTTTTTCCGGCCCGATTTTATCTGTTGATGGATTTTCCTCAAAAAAAAAATGGCTTTGATTTGAAAATGATATTTGAAAAAGTTGTAGCGTTTAGGAAGACAAACACGAAAAAAAAAAAAAATTTGGTAAAAAATTCAAAATGGCGGAGTGAGAAGCAAAGATAAAAAAAATGGACTTAGCCTAAAAATTTTATTTAGAAAAAGTGTTAATCTTGATGCGAACAATTTGTTAGTAAAAAAAAATTACACCTCACCTCAAAAAAAAAGATGTTCATACTTTAAACTCCGCCATTTTGAACTTTTAAAAATTTTTTTTTTTCTTTTTGTTTTTGATGTAAGAAATATTTTGGTAAAAAAAAAAATATAGTACCCATTTGAAAAAACTCAGTTCATACCTGAAACTCCGCCATTTTGAATTTTTTGATTTTTTTTTTTTTTTTTCCAAGTCCCCCGCCAAACCCTACAACTTTTACTTGAATCATTTTTCAATTTGAGCTATATTTTTCAAGAAAAATCCATTATCCAATTAAAATGGGACAGTCTGTATATATGTATACTATTCCATTTTTATCAACTTTATTATTGACCAAATCAATGACACTTTTAACTGTATTCAAATACTTCGTATTCCGACATTACACTCATATAGAGTACGCATACAACACCATATACTTTCTTACAGATACCGTGTGTGAGCATATATATTTCTTTCTCAATAACTCTTATTAAGTGTATGGGCGAACGCTTGTGTGATAGGGAGGGGACTTACGCTTGATCCTAACTACGCCCGAGCGTTATATGCGAGCGTCAGATCCGAGCGTTACATACAATTTTTCTCTCACTACCCAACGAAAAGAAATTTTACTTCAAAAATTGATGACGATGTTATTGAAAACGATTCTTCAGCAACTGGTGGAACGAATTATTGGGAATACCACTAAGTAACAAGTGCATCAAATAAAAAGTGTGACTGGAAAAATATTGATGCTACTGACATCAATCCGTACTACTGTAGAGGGATTCATGACTACCTTTTATCAAAAGTGACGATATTTTCTGTTTGGTCATGTGTTTGCTCTGGACAGTGATGCCGTGATAGACGAGAGGACTCGAGACGAGACGATAGAGAGGTGACGAGAGACAAATTTTCTCTCGTCGTGAGAGACGAGACGAAACAAGACCAGACCCTGATGTCGATATGGGAGAGAAAAGTCGAGAGTTAAATAATTTAGTTCTTATTTTCATTTTTTTTAATTTTCATATATTTTTAATCTTCTCATGATACATACCTAAGCCGTTTTATATTACTTGTTTTTAATAAGATTTTTTTTTGGTTCAGTGTTAAGGTTGTTTGTAAAAGACATCGTCGAACCAATATTTGTAGTTTGAGGGGCCCGTATATCGTAACGCTATATCTCATGCCCGGGTACCCGAAATTTTGTTGCGCTTCTGTCTCGAAACCGCTTGCACAAAAGGCTACATGGTATACTAACACTACTGCTAGCAAGCAAGTGCATACAGCTATTATGGCTTTGTGGTCACGTCTCAGGCATCACTTGCCGCGAGCAAATATTTTTTTTTTAAAACTTGAATAACTTTTTAAAAACCGTGGCAAATATAAGTAACTTATTTTTTTTCAATTATATCGCTTTTTTCTTATCTACAATTTTATGAAAGTTTTCAGTGACAACGAATCTACTATATGCTGTTTAAGAAAAAAAATTGTTTCGCACTATTCTCGTGTATAAAAGTTGTCAACTTGACATTCATTATCTATAAAAGCCGAGTAAAAAAATTGAAATAATTTGTCAAGATAGATAATTATTTCATTTAAAAAATAAGCCTAATTAAAAAAAAATCGAGTAGAAACTCAAATATTTACAAACAACCTTAATACTTTATTATTTCTCACTTTCATAATTTTGTTTAATCTACTATAATGAATATCTGATTTTTTTCATCAATGTTGATTAAAATATTATTTACTTTGTTTCTTGTTTTTATGTAGGACACATATTCATTCTCCATATTATATTTATTTTTCGCAGAAAAATTACGAGAATAACCAAATAATCTAGGCATGAATAATTTGTATTAAAAAATAAAAAAAGATATTTATAAAAAGTTTTAAGAACTATTTATAATTTTAAGAGCAGTTTTGAAAGTTTTAAGAGCAGAAGCTAATTTGAACTTATAAAATCGGAATTCATACATCAATAATAATAACAAAATATTGTGAATTAAAATTTGGAGTAAGCTATTTCTTCTTACAATAAATAGCAGATGATGGCAGACGATAGATGAAAAAAAATTGTTGAACGACAATTATTTATTAACAGTTGCATAGTGCCTTCAATAAAAAATATATTTAAAATTTTAAACAATTTTTTATTATTTTTGATGTGAAAGACGTGAGCTAAAAAATTTTAATTTACAATCTATGTTATTGTTATGGAGATGTAACTTTTTATTTTATTGATACAAGTTGTAGCTTTCCCCTGGTGGAAATATTACTCCGGCATTACTCCTGCATTACTTCGACATGAGATCAATGCCGGAGTAATTTCGTCGGCATGAGATCAATGAAGAAGACAAAAATCCAGCATTGATCTCATGCCAGAGTAATTTCTCAAGAAATTAACCAAAAACGGAGTAATGCCGGAGAAATATTTCCTCCAGAATCGCTCTTTTCTTTGAAATAGATAGGAAATAAATGGAAAAAGGATTCATCATTTAAAGCACCATGCGTCTGTATATTGTTTTAGTAAATTTTTTTTTGTCGTTATTCTTCAGGTGAATAATTCCGATGTTGATAGCACAAATTAATACAAAATAATTCTGATCATTTAGCAACTTTTTCATGTTCCGAGTCAATTTGGGCTCAAGCATTCTATTCGGCATCGTCAAATATTATTTATAAATTAATTTTTCTCTAATTAAAAATTTCATTGTTTTTTTTTTTTTTTTTTTTTTTGTTAATAACACCACATGATGACGTGTCATTGGAATTTAGCATATGGCATATAAAAACAACTGAGGCTGCCGGCGAGGGTGCTAGTACACATATATATATATAATTGAATAAAAAATTTTCAATATTAAATACATAACAGCGGCTCTTAATATATATTCACATATGTCGAAAAAAAAAAAAATAATCAATTTTGGTAACCCAAAGAACAATCAACACTCGGCCGACAAATGGCAAGTAAAGTTCACCAATTTTTAATGTGCCAACTCTTGGCTTTATGTATATTCCCAGTCTTGGCCGCCCAATAACTAACCAAGACTTGACCGATGAATGGTTGATCAATGGCTGGCCAGCCCTCAATGAGCCAAGCCTTGGCTTAATCATCTGTTTCGAACGGAAAAAAAAAATAAAAACGGGAAAATTTTCTTCAATTGTAGTACATTGATTTCGTTGTGTTCCCTGATACTGCTTCAAAATTGAAAAATATATTTTTATTTATATTATTCAACACTCTCGATAGACAAGTTTCTCAAAATTCAATCATTTTCTCTAAGGCTATTGATGAGTTGAGTTTTCTTGAGGTCCATGGGATTGAAACTGATTTACCAGCGGAAAAAAAAAAAATTATTTTAAGTTAGCACTAATATTAAGTGATAATTTGGGCCTACATAGCCTTTTAAGAGTTGCTGAAGGTTTCAATGCAAACTTTTTTTGTAGGCTTTGTTACGTCAGAAAAAATGCAATTCAGGATATCTTTGATGAACGTAATTGCAATATAAGAAACGTTGAAAGTTACGAAAATGATTTATCAAGAAACAATCTGAGAGAGACAGGTGTTTCTGGTTCGTGTGTTTTTCATATATTCCTGATTTCCATGTTACGAAAAATCGTGTTGTCGACGTGATGCATGACTCACTTGAGGGCATTTGTCAGTATGACTTGGTAGTATTGTTCAACTATTTTATTGAAATAAAAAAAATTTTTGTGCTTTATCATCTTAATTATTGTATAAGAGCTTTTGATTATGGTACAAAAAAAAAATAAACCTACTGAAATGATGGATAACCAACTTTTAATAAATAAAATAAAAATGTCCTCTTCTGTAATATTATGCCTCAAACGATATTTGCTTTTGATACTTGGATCTTTGATACCTTAAGGATATGATCACTGGTGGTTATTGTTAAAATTGAATCAACAGTTTTGGAATCGATGCACATTTACAAATCTAAAACTCCAGTCTACTTTTTAGCTACTTTTAAGCCATTCTTATTAGAATGGAAGACATCTTAGGTTGAAGTAGATATTTACTCGCCAGTTAGCTTCTATATGTAATGTACCCAGTTTTAATCTAACAAAAATAGCTAATGACGAGATTCAATCAAGTAAAAGTAGACAGAATTCTACCAGGGTGCAAATATTTAATTATTTGCGACATCTGTAAGAATTATTTCCAACTCACTTCAAACCAAAACACCATTTACTTGTCACTACCCAAACGTTTTATCGAGGGTTGGGCCTTTTTGGAAATTCTCTGCCATGCGGTACGAATAAAAAAAACAAGAGGAAAAAAAACTTCAAAAACAACAGTTTGCTGGGTAAATGTAGCTAGGACAATTGCGATTAAGCATCAACTACTTCTCAACTATCATTTTTTAAACCGTTAAGATTAAAACCATAAAGATTCATCTCAAATTGAGAATAAAATCGAGAAACGAGAAATTTCATGAATGTAATTACCGAGCGTAGATGAGTTCAAACATTTATTGCCACCATATATATTAAATTGTGAATTAATATATAAAATTGAAAAAGTTGATTTTGAAAGTGAATCAGTCGAAAGTAATAGTAATCTAATGGTACCTTCAGAAAAAGGACCCAGGTTTTTGTGCGTCAAAGAAATTTTGATAATTAATAATCAGTTTGTATTAATTAGCAAAGAATTGGTAGATGTTTTCTATGAAGAACACATGAATAGTTATAAAGTATTTTCGCAGTCGTATGAATGGAGTTTTATTGCAAAAAATGATTTAGATAGATTTTATACAACCCACATGGTTCGTGTTATGGGAGGTGATTTATATATATCATCAAATGTTAGTCATAATAATGCCGAAGTTGGAACTGAAATAATTTGAATATTGAAAGTGAAATAATAATAGAACTTTGTAAAAATCTGAAAACATTAGTATATTAACATTACTCAAATTTAAGTTAAAATGTAATTTTTCATGAAAATTCATTAGTTTAATAATAAGTGACTTGTCTGTAATTGATCAATGATTCGAAATGCTTTCCTCATAACTGTAATAATATATCAATTATATATTCTCAATAATTGTTCAGATAATTCTCATTTTATTGAACAACATTAATTTATGTACATTAATTTTTCCGTTAAAATAATTTCTTTTACTTCCAGATTATTTTTAAATTTGAGAGAACAGTGAGTGTAGCTTAATTTTCTGTTAGAATGATTTCTTAACTTTGGTACTATTTTATTTTTAAATTGTTATTATTGTACTTTCTTAATTGTATATACCTATAATATGTTTCAAGTTGGTAGATAATTTTTCAAGCGCAAAACAACCTTAATACATTAAATACATTAAATTTTTCCGTCAAAACAGTTATTTTTGTTTTCAGATAATTTTTATAATTTGGAAAAAAAGCGTCCCTTAATTTCCAATTTAAAATCATTACTTTTACTTTTATACCATTTTTATTAATATTTTGTTCTCTTCAATTTTCAGAATTTATCAAATTTCAGAGTAAACTGAATTCAAATTAATTTTTTAACTGGATAATCCTCAAATAACGAATCAACCTTAATATGCTTTTATTCTATTTTTGAATGATTTTCGTACTCTGAAGCAGCTTCGTGTACATTATTTAGCCTGAAAATGAAGATTCTATATTTTCACGTATTTGCCGAATTTGAAAAAAAACTTGAGGTGTCGTCAATCTACACTCAATTTTCATATTTTAGAACAACCTTAATAATAACGTCATCAACAGTACCAAAAATGTTATTTTCTAGAATAACTGTAATACCCAGACACTCTACAACAAAAATACTTTCATAATATGTTTTAATTGGTTTCATATTTATTTAGTTCAAGATTAGCTCTGATTGTTTATTTTATCCTATAGCACCAATCAAAATCACGTTGTTACCCCTCTTAGATATTAACTACGCAACATCAACAAAAAAACGTTGTTTACAAAAACTGACCTTTCCGATAATATCAAAGTACATGGTTTCCTGCTTATTAGATTATGGCCATTATATCATGAATTTATTTGATTTCGTATATTTTTGCCAAAATCGAAATAAGGGACTTACGTAAACCCAAGTTTTAGCAAAAAACTACTAAGAAATAATGTAGATATTATCGTTTGGCTATAATTAAAGCTAAGTAAAAATTTATTAAAATATGTAGATATTGAGTCAAAATTACAGCTAAGTAAAAAATCTAGCTAAGTAAAATAATGTAGATATTGATTGATTGGCTAGAATTACAGCTAAGTAAAAAATCTAGCTAAGTAAAAAATTTTGCTGGTAAAATAATGTAGATATCTAAGTTGGACTACAACGGACGGTCATGCAAGCCAGAATGAACGATAAGTCACGTTCCGCACCCCTGGAGCGCTTGGGCCTGAGTTCGGACGTTGCCTGTGAGGGCTTACCCCGAGATTTTGGGCTTGCCAAAAATCCCAAAATTGTAAGTAGAAAAAGCTTTTGCGGCACGGGTTAATGTTGACTAAAAATTCTAAAAATTTAAGGTGATTTTTTTTCATATATTTCTAACTAAATGAGAGGGTGAAAGTGTAAAAATTACACCAAAGCCTTTTTAAGGACCACTTCAATAGAGAGCTATTGACAAATAACTAAGGATTGGAAGTGACTTACATGTTGACATCTAAGGCTGAATTAATTTTTCACAAATTACAGCAAATCACTTTCAACAATTAACTTTTTTATTATTTGTGGAATCGTGTTTAACTGGAGATAAAAAACTAACTTTGCACGTGCTCAACAAAGATAAATGATACATTTCTCAAAATTTAGGATATCAATCAAGAAGTAATTCACTGCTATAGTCATTTATTTTTTTTTTAGCGAATTTGTGTCTTTGCTGTCAAATGTCATCGTTGGAATCTGAGAAATCATGTCTTCAATAGAAAAATACAATGATTGAAAAAATCGAATGGAATCGTTGAGAAAAAATTCAGTCGGAAACAATAATATAAAACTTGACTTTAGTTGATGATCAAATTTCTATTATCTTATTGTCTGTCGTGATTATCGTATCGCGGCACCACTGGGGTCAATCATTTGTCTTTATAGATAGTGTAATGTATTGAAAATTTTGGTACAACTTGACAATACCGCATCAGTGATGATGGAAAGATAAAAAAAACCCTTCTTAGGAATAGGCTATCACACTAACTGTTTGAGTAACACAGCTACTCGCAAATGTTTTAAAAACACAATCAATATTAGTAGACTGTGACTACGCAAGTCACAGACTACAGCAAGTCTATACAAAAAGGCCAAAAATAATTCTGACTTATTACTTCAGAAATATAAAACGTCAAACATCAAACAAAATTCAAAACTAATAAAAACATCCAAATTTGTTTAATTTTATGATTAATATGATTTTGTAACGCTATCAATTCAAATGACCGAGTTCCTGAGGTAAAATGAGAAAGTACAAAAGTCATTTATGTTAAATAGTAAGAAAACATAATTTCTACACAAACGAAAGTCTTTAGATATGTCACTAGTCACATATTTTTATCAACCAGGTTATTTTTTGTTTTAATTTTACTTAAAAAAATTGTTTTCTATTTCCTGATTTTTTTGGTGTTAGGAAAACTTAAATTTTGAAAAACACCAGAAACTTAGAAAAAATAAAGAAGGTCCCCCACTAGGAATCGAACCCGGGGCTTTTGCTTACCGGGCAAACGCCTTGACCTCTAGGCCACAGGTCTTCTTATTTTTTCTGAGTTTCATCAAGTTATCTCCGACTTCTTTCTATTCGTCAATTCATTTTTTGAAAAAAAAACGACCAAAATTTAAACGCAGTAAAAAATGCTGTAGATACTCAAGCAAATTTGACTATGGACTTAGGAAATGTAATAATAATTATTGTAAGAAGTGGGAGTTAGTCACTGAAATAACGTTAGCCATGATTATTACTACACCACATGGAAAAAAAAAAATTTCAGTTGTTAACAAAATATTTTCTTCAGATTAGTAAATTTTCCCTCGGAATGTTTGTACTTTAAATATGAAAAAAAATTATCAACTTAAAAAAATTTGTCTCGATTTGAGAACATTTTTTTAGTTGAAACAAATTACATTTTTTTTTTTTAAAAACAATCAACTCAAGAAAAAATCATGCACACTTGAAGCTATTTTGTTTTTCAATTTAAGACTAAGATAGCTCAAATTTAACGATATTAGGATCAATTTCAAACAATACTTTGAGTGAAAACCGTAGTAGAAATTCAGTTCAGGATATGATCAAAACTTGATCAGGCAACTTGAATTCAGATCAAGTTTTGATCAGACAACTTGTTCAAGAATTGATCAAAACGTAACGCAAAAATGGATCAAGACTTGATCAAGAAACATTATCAAAAATTGATTAAAAAAAATTATTTAACAAATAATTTTTTTTTCTTTTTTCAATTGATTTAATAAATTGCTTTTTAGTACTGAGATAGAGTATGAGCTACATAAAGATAGGTTCGGAAAGACAAAGATAAGTAAAGTGCGCGTTACCAGACGGGATCGAATCTACGAACAACGGATTTATATTCTAAACGCATGCTTTAGCCCGCTCAGCCATTTGACGATCGATGAAATGGAGAGTTTTTTAATTCTCAAATTTTACATTCAGTCACAAGAGGCAATAACGAAATTATAGATTTGAAGAAAGATTAATAATTATAAAAAAAATAATTGCGCAATATAATAATTATTCTTAAATAATTATTTTGACTACATATATTAATTAATAAAGTACAAAATAATTTTTTTGTATTTATTTTTTAGAGTTATTGTAATGAAAAATTATGGATACATATTTAAATTATGTATTTCATAAAAGAAATATTATATAGAGCTATCATCAGCTGTATATTTTAAATATGATAAGACTCAGAAACTTCTGATCAAGATTTGACCCAGTCAACTTGTTCAGGATGTGATCCAGATACTTGATGCTTACTTGAACAGGGAAGATTGTTCAAAAAAAATATTTATTTTAAAATATTTAACTTGATAATTTTTTGAACAAGATTTGACCATGTTCACATTATCAGGATGTGATCAAGATACTTGATGCTATCTTGAACAGGTAAAATTGTTTCAAATATTATTCATTTTAGAATATTTGACTTGATAATTTTTTGATCAAGATTTGCTCGGGTTGCCCTTCTTCAGGATGTGTTAAGGTTACTTAATGCTATCTTGATTAAGTTAGCTTGAAATTGAACACAAACAAGTATATTGATCAAATCCTGATCAGAATTCAATTAGGCTTCCTGAAATAAGGTAACTTGATCAATTTTTTATCAGGATCGAATATCAAATCCGTCGAGCCTGACCAGATTTCCACTCGAGAAATTTTGTCATTTATATAAACTAAGAATTGAATGAAAGCAATAAGCAATCAACTTGAAAAACATTTTGCTCAAATAAAATGACACGTTGTCTTAATTCAAAAGATCAGTCATTCGATTCAAATCAATAAACAATAAAGTTAAAAAAAAACTGTATTCAAAACAATATTGATTTTTTTTAACTAAAGCCAGACCCTCAAGACGATAACAAGAAAAGACGACAGACTAAAGTAATAAAAAAATACAGATTTAGGGAAACACAAAACCGACAGGAAATATAAAAAAAGGGATATTTTAAGTAAATAGAAAACGACAAACACTTGGATGCAATAAAATAGAAAATTTACGACTTGGACCCAAGAGGCACACGAAAACCGGCGCTTTCCTCTTCCGAAAAACAAAGCGTCCCTTGGTCCCAATCCATATATATACCCCGGAAAAATAATTCGAAGTCAGTTATCGTAGTACCAGGACCAGTTCGAAATCGTCTCCTTGACACTCAGAACAACTATAATTTTTACAAAATTAAAACTTAGAAAATTTTCATGTTTGATTTTCACAAAAATTAGAATTATTAAAAATTACATTCGAATCAAATCAACTATTAATTCAAATTCAATTAAATATATTCCAACAGTTAAATTTTTATTGGTTTTATTGTGTACAACTCAAATTACAAAATTTCTGACTTCACTGAGTACAGCCACTAAGAATTGATAAATAATACATAAAAACAATGGAAATTATTTAAAGTTATGCAAACATTTCTTATTGTTCTGAGAAGATCCTAGTAAATGCAAAAATTTTTGAGTTCAAGTTCATTTTAGAAGACCACTAAATCGATGAGAAACACACGAATTTTTTTTCCACAAAGCATCGAAAAACAAAAAATCTATGTGAATATCTCATTATTATCATAATTTTCTCTTGACAAGACGGTTTAATCATTGATAAAAAATCATACGGAAGAAAAAAGTTAAAAGCATTATCCGGCTAGATTGGTGACATCTGATATCGAAAGTTTGACCGAAATCAAAAATCACACGTCATATTATGATAGTTCTGACTTTACTGAGTACAGCTACTAGGAATTATTTATTGATCTATAAAACAGTAGAAGTTATTCAAAGTGATGCGAAAATTTCTTATTGTTCCGATTAAAGCATAGTAAATGCGAAAATTTTTGACTCTAAACTCAGAAAACGAGCAACTCGATAAGACAATCATAAACTATTCTACCTCGAAGCATTTCAGAGCAGCAAATTCATCTGAATATCTCATTATTATCGTAATTTTGTCTTAACAAAAGAGTTTTGTTCACGCGAGCTCCTCTAATGTGTGTCGTCACAGAGATGACCAGTAACCACTGCGCATCTCTGTTATTCACTGTCCAATCAGCGCACACTAGAGAAACTCTCATGTCGTCACAACAACGCTCGGCTTACACCGTACGTTGCCGTAACTATTCGAGTCTCTCGTTCATCATCGAGGATCTCCGGCCAACTTTGAGTTCAACATCAAGCAAGTCTCCAAGCAGCGTTCTGGAGTCACTTGCGTTTTGGTTATTCTACATTACACACCACATTATTTTTCATCCATTTATACCTGGTGATACACACCAAGTATAATTACTTTTGAGTTATTTTCACGTTGGGCAAAAGGTATACAACCTTTTGCAGAGTATATTTATTGAGTAATATCACCCTTTTGTATATATTTTTCTCTATTAAATAAACACTAATATTTAACCACAAGT
This sequence comes from Aphidius gifuensis, assembly GCF_014905175.1. Lineage (NCBI taxonomy): Eukaryota > Metazoa > Arthropoda > Insecta > Hymenoptera > Braconidae > Aphidius > Aphidius gifuensis. Next base: position 9,657,718 of record NC_057792.1, on the reverse strand, counting down.
TCATCGTTTCCTGTCACATTTATTTCATCCCTTTATACAGTCCACATCCTGGCGCAAACATTTGGTCCTTCTCGAGCAAAAGTAAATTCAATGTGTTCCCAAAATGGTGATATAAAACAAGTGAAAATTGAGTGTGTAATTTTTGAGTTATTGTGAGTGTAAATCGGAGCATCACGAGGTAAAATTTGAGAGTGTTGAGTGACCTCATGGGGAATGAAAAAAAGCACATCACCACGAGGTGGTGATGAAATGATATCTTATCTTGTTGCTAAAAAAAGGAACAAGTATCCAAGGTGGATAGATATCATTTTTTATAATCGAGAGATTTTTTTTTCATTCTCCACGCGACAACTTCCGGTGTGGTTTTAGCTTAGCGAGACCGCATGGTCAAAACTTGAAAAAAAAAATATTAATCATGCTGCTTGAAAAAAAAAAGAGAGTGTGAGACAATGAGAGAGAGAGAGAAGCTTAGTTATTTTTTTTTTCTTCCACACGGTCGTTTTGTCTAGTCTTTTTCGAGGTTAAACGTGATGCTCACGATGTGTGTTAAAAATCCAACCCATGTCATCCAGTTAAATATCCAACATCCAACTATTTTTGTCATTTGTTCTGTGTGATCCTGAATGATAAGAGTATGAGTGGTTGGGATGTAGTAATATATTGGTCAAAAATTAAGGGTTACTGTATAATAATGTATAGTAACAAATGAGTAATTTTTTTTCAATATATTTAAGGTTATGGCGCAGCAAGATCCAGAAGGTCAACCAGGGCCATCTAAGGACGACACTGGTGACGTGAAATCACCTCTATTTGAGGCAGCTTTGTCACCGGAGGAACTTTTGGCCAATCAACGGGCAACCGCTATAAGAAACTGCCTCAGTGACGCCTATGTTTCCCAGCAGATCTTGAGTGAGCGTTTGATTCGTATTTACAACTGGGTGATTAATGGCGTGAAGGAGAAGAAGGTCTTCTCAGCCAGTGAGCTGTCGGTCAGAGACTCCGAGACTGACCGAATTTATCAGCAGTACAGCGACGCCCACAAATTGATACAACAGCAGCTGTTACACCTTCCAAGAAAGCATCGTGAAGCTGAGCAATCTGCCAGGTCTTACTGGTTGAATAACAAATACCTCACGGTGGAAGAGGGCTATTTTGAGACCTCAGCTTTGCTCAAAGACAAGTTGTCTCTCTTAAGACCACCACCCAGTGCCGCAGTAGTTCAGAACATGAATGAACTACCACCACTTGATGTTCCAACTTTTGATGGTGATTACACTACGTGGTTAGGCTTCGCGGACATGTTTGATCAGGTCGTAATACAAAGACCTGGTTTATCAGACATTTCCAAATTCAGGCATTTGCTATCGGCACTGGATGAGAGGACTAAGGAGAAGATCAGTGGCATCGCAGTTACTGGTGACAACTTCTCCTTAGCCTGGGACAAACTAAAAAGAGATTATGGTAATCCAAGAAGGTTGGTAACAGCAGAATTGTCAAATATGTTTGACCACTTAAAGATGTCAGCACCATGTGCTCAAGAGTTGTCACGAATAATCTCTCGTGTAGACCATTCATCAGCGGCACTACGCAAATTGGGTCGTCCTGTTGATTATTGGGACGACATTATTGTATATAGAGTTAGCAGGTTATTGCACAACTCCTTGGCAGCCTCCTGGGAGAAGAAGATAGCAAACACCACTGAACCTCCATCCTGGTTGGAGTTTCGAAGCTATCTGACTTCTCAGGAAAGAGCCTTGGAGTTGGTGGAGCAGTTAAATACATCTCCGAGTCCACAGAGTTCATTGCGAACTCATCATGGTGCAACAACATCACCATCAGCTAACACATACTATTGTGAACTCTGCAAGAGCAACTCACACAACTTGGTGAGGTGCCAAAAATTCATTGACATGTCACCTGTCGCCAGAGATGAATTTGTTAAAACAAAAAGGGCAAAATTCATCTGTTGCACACTGCAAAATATCACAGACGTGCAGGAGATGTCCTGGGCAGAGGCACCACACCATGTTGTGCTACAAGAGCAGGTCCAAGAGGGCCACAGAGCCAACACCATCATCAACATCAAAGCCAACTACAGCTCCAGCACCAACATCGACATCAGCAGCAGCAGAAAAAAAAGTAAAAACAACATAAATATTTGGGTTTTTTTGCTGTTGTTGATTGAGCCAACAGTTGGCATTGTTAGTAGAGCCTCTACTGTCTCGAGATGGTCTCGAGGCAATAGTTCATCGTTTTTTTGTGCCTGAACAAAAAAAAGACACACAAAGCACCAGAGCAACAATGACTTTTGTAATTTTGTACAACATTCTCTATACTTGCTATCTTTGATATATTCAGTATTTTTTTTTTTTTTCATCTAATTAAAATCATTTTTTTTTTACACGTAAAATCATGTATTATTACTAAACTTAAATTCATTCTTGTATATATTTAAAATCATTTTTTATATATCTTTATATTTAAAATCATTTCATTATATGTATATATTTAAAACTATTTTGATACATTATTATTTTTTTTCTACATAAAATTCGAGTCAATAATTTATCAGTTAAATATTTAATTTAACATTGTTTTTTTTACATTATATTTTGCAAAAAATTACTTGTTCGTGTAGTCAATATTCATCATTTATTTTTCTTTTTTTTACACATATATTGACACATACTTGATTAAAAAAAAAAACAACAAAACTAAACATGCTGTTGTTTAATAAAATAAATATAAATTAAATGTACTTGATATTATCACGTTTCCACTTCTCCTTTCATCTCCATCTGCATCAAACTAGACGTAGTTTTTTTTTATTGAGTAAATGTATATGCATATATATACATGGGTGCACTGCATTGAGTACGTATGCATATATATATATATGTGTTCATGTGACATTGACTTGTCATGGCATGGACATATACAGACTGTCCCATTTTAATTAGATAATGAATTTTTCTTGAAAAATATAGCTCAAATTGAAAAATGATTCCAGTAAAAGTTGTAGGGTTTGGAGGGGGACAAATAAAAAAAAAAAAAAAAAATTCAAAAAATTCAAAATGGCGGAGTTTCAGGTATGAACATAGTTTTTTTAAATGGATACTGTATTTTTTTTTGGACCAAAATGTTTCTTACTCCAAAACTAACAATTTTTATTTGAAAAATTTTTCGATAAAATCACTTTTTTTTCGGCCCGATTTTATCTGTTGATGGATTTTCCTCAAAAAAAAATGGCTTTGATTTGAAAATGATATTCGGAAAAGTTGTAGCGCTTAGGAAAACAAACACGAAAAAAAAAAAAAATTTGGTAAAAAATTCAAAATGGCAGAGTGAGAAGCATGGATAAAAAAAAGGACTTAGCCAAAAAATGTTATTTAGAAAAAGGGTTCATCTTGATGCGAACAATTTTTTAGTAAAAAAAAATTACACCTATCCTCAAAAAAAAAAATGTTCATACTTTAAACTCCGCCATTTTGAACTTTTTGAAATTTTTCTTTTCTTTTCATGTTTGTCTTCCTGATCGCTACAACTTTTCTGAATATCATTTTTAAATTTGAGCCATATTTTTTGAGGAAAATCCATCAACAGACAAAATTGGGCCGAAAAAAAAGTGATTTTATCGAAAAACTTTTCGAATAAACAGTGTTAGTTTTGATGTAAGAAACATTTTGGTGCAAAAAAAAAATACAGTATCCATTAAAAAAAACTATGTTCATACCTAAAACTCCGCCATTTTGAATTTTTCGAATTTTTTTTTTTTTTTTTTATTTGTCCCCCTCCAAACCCTACAACTTTTACTTGAATCATTTTTCAATTTGAGCTATAATTTTCAAGAAAAATCCATTATCCAATTAAAATGGGACAGTCTGTATATATATCATGTGTAGGCCAGGCATGCATGTGTATATAGGTGTATGCTTTGGAATTTTATAATGCTTACAGCTGTTATATCTCGAGCTGACTGAAGGGGTGTGGTCAATGCTTTTTTTCCTTTCTTTTTTTCTTCTTGTCTTGTTGTACATCGACATAGGGTTATACTTGTTTCATCGGTGCATTCGTGTCATGGAGGAGTACTCGAAGGCCAAGAGTACTCAAATTGTTGTTACATTCTTATGTTTTCATGGTGTACATATATGTTTCAACATTTGCTTGTGTTCCTTTTAAATTCATCGTTGTTAAATTAGGTCAATGGGTTTAAACAAGGAACTACATTTGACAATTTTTCAACAGGGAGAAGATCAAGTACGAGTCCTAGTGGAGAGGCTCACACCTCGGCATCCAGTACTGCTGACAACAGCATTAGTGGACTCTCTTGATCGCTGGGGTAGGGTTGTCACTATCCGAGCATTGCTGGATCAAGGGTCTGAGACGTCACTGGTTACTGAAGAATTAGCAAACCGTCTAGGACTCAACAGATCGTCAGCATGCCTTGCAGTGGTTGGCATTGGCCAAAATTCCATGCAAGCTAGGGGAGAAATTATAATCACGGTGATCTCCAGGGTTTCACCATATCGCCGAGCTGTTTCAGCTTTAATTATGCCAAGGCTCACTGGGTTGTTACCATCGGCAGCCATTAAGAGGCAGCAATTACAAAATTGGCCTCAGATTCAACATCTGAAGCTGGCTGATCCCGAGTTTTATTTGCCAGCGCCAATTGACGCCATCCTTGGTGCTGATGTATACAGCACAGTATTAAAGGAAGGCGTCTTGAGAGGTAGAGAAGACCATCCAACAGCTCAGAGTACAGAGCTGGGTTGGGTGTTATCTGGTAACACACCGAGCTTTGGTAGAGATATTTCTCTCATGACATCAAAGCATTACCACCAGGGCATCAAATGTCAGAGAGAAGAAGAGTTGTACCAACTTGTCAAGAAGTTTTGGCTGCAAGAAGAGCAGTTTGAGTCATCAGAGTCATCAGACCTTACAGATGACGTCTGTATGAAATATTTTATTTCAACCTATGAGAGAGATGCACACGGTCGTTTTGTGGTAAGGTACCAGTTTAAAAGGTGTGTAGACAACTTTGGTAACTCGTATGAGTTAGCCTTGAGAATGTTGCACAACCAAGAGAAGAGAATGGCTAAAAATCCAGCTCTTCAACAGGCATATTGTGACTTCATGAATGAGTACGAGTCACAAGGTCACATGGTCAAAGCATCACCTGTTGAAGACCATTCTAGATGCTATTACCTATTGACACTTGGTCTCAATTGGGATACAACAGCTGATTGTTTTAGTTATATACCTACCACATCATAGTGTCATCAAAGAGTCGAGTACATCAACAAAGTTGAGAGTTGTATTTAACGGTTCACAAAAGACAAATACTGGTGAATCTTTAAACGACAACTTGTACGAGGGTCCCAAGTTATTGAATTCTTTGGTGTCTGTACTCACACAATGGAGAGCATATCAGTATGTTTTTTCGGGTGACATACGGCAAATGTTCAGACAGATCATCATCCATCCTGATGATCAAAAGTATCAAAGAATTCTTTGGAGACATACACTCGACTCACCAGTTCAAGAGTACGAATTAACAACCGTAACATATGGTACCAAACCAGCACCATTTTTGGCTTCGGCTACTTTAAAGCAACTTGAACTGGAAGAAGGAGATAGGTTCCCGTTGGTTAAATCAGCTATTTCACAAGGGTCATATATGGATGACATATATGTTGGTGCTGATAATATACAACAAGGGGTTGACAAGGTGGTACAAATACAACAAATGCTTCACTCAGGTGGCTTCGAGCTGAGGAAATGGATAAGTAACTCGAGTGAGTTATTGAGTAAAATTCCAGTAGAATTTCATGAGAAATCATCCACCTCGAGTGATAGTAATCAAGTTTTCAGGACACTTGGTCTCAATTGGGATACAACAGCTGATTGTTTTAGTTATATTCCAATAGTATATAAAGAACCTAAAGCAATCACTAAGAGAGTCGTTTTAGCACAAGTGGCTCAACTATTCGATCCACTTGGTTGGATATCACCAGTCATAGTTAAGGGTAAATTATTTATGCAATCTTTATGGAAGATTAAGCTTGACTGGGATGAGCCAATTCCTGAAAATTTATTGGGTCCATGGAGAGACTTTGTCTCTTAACTGAGTCATCTATCTGAGATAAAAATACCGAGATGGTTGAATCTCACACCAACAGTTTCATCCATTGAGATTCATGGATTTGGTGACGCTTCTGATGCAGCAATTGGGGCTGTAGTGTACTTGGTGTCTATTGATACTCTTGGTGTAGCCAAGAGTAATATAATAGCATCAAAATCGAAGCTAGCACCTATTAAGGCCGAATCCAACAGCTCCAATAAAACTAGAGTAAAAGTTTCGACACCGAGATTGGAGTTGTCAGCCGCAGTGCTGTTGGTGAAATTGGTGAGAGATATTCAACAGAGTTTGGGTTGTCAGTCAGCAAAGATACACTTGTGGACTGACTCATCCATCACTTATTATTGGATCAAAGGCGACGCTAGTCGTTGGAAAACCTTTGTCCATAACAGAGTAGTATTTATAAAAAATACACTCACACAGGCAACCTGGCATCATGTGCCAGGTGAGGATAATCCAGCTGATATCGTATCACGTGGTACATCATCATCACAACTGCATACAGACACGTTGTGGTGGCAGGGTCCAGCCTGGATTATCAAAAGTCAAGATTCATGGCCTGTGTTGAGTAACCCAGAGATAGACATGACTCAGGTTGAAGAAAAGCCATTAATTTGCAATGTGACGTCAACCAGACGTGAAGAATTTTTGGACAACTTCTCGTCATTGGTCAAGGCTGTTACAGCAGCAGCTTTGTGGAGAAGATTTTATCAGAGTTTCTTGTTGAAATACCCTGTAAATAAATCTTCTTGGATTACATCTGAAGAACGTCAGAATGCATTGCTGGGCTTGGTAGTAAATAATCAACGGTTATATTTTCATGAAGAGATTAAACAATTATCAAAGGGTGAAACCTTGTCAAAGTCTAGTTCTTTGATAAAATTGACACCATTCCTTGATAGAGATGGTGCTTTGAGAGTCGGTGGCAGACTGAGTAAATCTCTCATGACAAGTGAAGAAAAATATCCGTTGATACTGCCAAAAGAGTCGAAACTTACTGAGCTGGTATTACATGAGTGTCATGCAAATACTTTGCATGGTGGTGCACAACTTATGTTGGCCACCTTGAGGCAACAATATTGGATTGTTGGAGGACGTTTACCAGTCAGAAGTTTCATTAATAAATGTGTTGTTTGTGTGAGACATCGAGCTGAAGCTGCACAACAGTTAATGGGTCAACTACCAGCATCAAGAGTATTGAAATCAAGGCCATTTCTCCATACAGGAGTTGATTATGCTGGTCCATTTGAACTGAAAACATGGTCAGGTAAATGCAAGAGGTCATACAAGGCCTACCTGGTTGTGTTTGTGTGTATGGCTTCGTCAGCCGTTCATCTCGATTTAGCAACTGACTATACAACTGAGGGTTTTTTAGCAGCATTTAAGCGATTTGTCAGTGACTGTGGCACTAATTTTGTGGGTGCAGATGCGGAGTTAAAACGCATGTTTGAGGCATCCTCAAAAGAAGTAAAAAATCTGGCCAGTCTTCTAGCAAAAGATGGTACAGATTGGAGTTTTATTCCACCTGGATCACCACATTTTGGTGGTAAATGGGAATCAGTTGTAAAGTCAGCCAAACATCACATCAAAAGAGTCATAGGTGATCATAAACTCACCTACGAGCACTTCAGTACCTTTCTGACACAAGTTGAGTGTCTACTCAACTCTAGGCCATTGTGTCCAATGTCTGAGGATCCTGATGACCTCCAGGCATTGACACCTGGTCACTTTCTCATTGGGGAACCACTTAATGCTGTGCCTGAGCCATCAGTGTTAGATGTTCCTGACAATAGACTCAACAAGTGGCGATTGTTGAGGAAGTTTATGGAGTCATTTTGGGACAGGTGGTCGAAGGAGTACTTGCAAAAGTACTTGGTCAGGTCAAAGTGGTTAAAGACATCTCCATGCATTAAAGTGGGTACAATGGCTTTGGTCATTGATGAGAGATTGCTACCCGGTAAATGGGCATTGGAACGAGTAACTGAAGTGTTTCCTGGAGCTGACGGATTAGTCAGGGCAGTCACTGTGAAAACACAAACTGCTGAGTATCAGAGGCCAGTGGCTAAGTTATGTGTTTTGCCAATTGAGGTCACAGATGAGGTTGACAATTAATTTGACAAGGGGGGGAGAATGTTCACGCGAGCTCTTCTAATGTGTGTCGTCACAGAGATGACCAGTAACCACTGCGCATCTCTGTTATTCACTGTCCAATCAGCGCACACTAGAGAAACTCTCATGTCGTCACAACAACGCTCGGCTTACACCGTACGTTGCCGTAACTATTCGAGTCTCTCGTTCATCATCGAGGATCTCCGGCCAACTTTGAGTTCAACATCAAGCAAGTCTCCAAGCAGCGTTCTGGAGTCACTTGCGTTTTGGTTATTCTACATTACACACCACATTATTTTTCATCCATTTATACCTGGTGATACACACCAAGTATAATTACTTTTGAGTTATTTTCACGTTGGGCAAAAGGTATACAACCTTTTGCAGAGTATATTTATTGAGTAATATCACCCTTTTGTATATATTTTTCTCTATTAAATAAACACTAATATTTAACCACAAGTTCATCGTTTCCTGTCACATTTATTTCATCCCTTTATACAGTCCACATCCTGGCGCAAACAAGTTTCATCACTGATAAAAGTACGTACGGAAAAAAAAAAGTTTAAAGCATTTTCCGGATAGATTAGTGACATCTGATATCGAAAGTTTTACCAACTTATTGATTTTACCAATTTTTTTGGTTACACTATTAAGAAAAATACCCCCATCCTTTTTTTTAATTTTATAGCGCTATATTGGGAAACGCACTGTGGGCGTGGCCAATCGCTGTAAGCAGTTGGCAAAAAAAGAAACTAATGACTTCCAGTCAAGTATATCCCATTAGCATAGAATTTTATTGTTTATTAAAAAAATGTTATTAACTATTGAGCATATACTTTCATGGGCACGAAAAACGAATTCCTCACGAAATTTCCTTGAAGAAAATCGTATTATATATGCGGAACATATTACGAGTATTGGTGTAAAAATTGATTCAAGTGATGAGTATCATGTGTTTGCCACTTGATATATTATCAAAATGTGATTTTACTTTGACAGGTTGTTGTTTGTCTAACCTCGAAAATGCATAGAAACTCAGATCTCTATTTCTCCTGGAATAACTGTTGCACCCAGAAACGTAAAGTCTTGTTTTTTTTTTTTTTTAATCAGTTTTGGTGAAAATTTTGTACCAGACATTTCAAACTATTTGTAAAAATATTATTTGTTTAATAATTTAGCATATATACTGTGTATACCACATACGAATGACTGGAAGAGGTAGTTTCCAGAAATTTACCACCAGACGTCGTGGTGAATTGTGCGTTTCCCAATACCTATTGACTCTGTCTCGACACCGTTTTGATCGCGTTTCGACAGCATTTCGACCGCGTTTTGACAGGCTTTCGACACCGAATTGAGAGGTGTATAATTTATTCATTTTTCATTGTTTTCAATTGTTTAAACATCATAATGGACTTTATTAATGATGAATTTGCATTTTTTTTATAAAAAACTTAACAGAATAAATAAAAAAACTTGTAAAAATTTAAACAAAAAAATTTATGAAAAATATATAACTTAGACAACTCTCAATTTGGTGTCGAAAGCCTGTCGATTCAGTGACAAAATATCTCGGTGAGTCAATTACCGATGAATGGTCTGAGGCTCGACAGCTTTCCGACTCCAGTAGATATGCGAATCATGTCAATCTAACCTCTCTACCTTGTATAATTCAAACTCTTATTTAATATTAAATACATGTACTAGTCAAGGTTTCATTCAGTTTAAGTTATTGTCATTATAATTTTATATTTATTTCATATTTTTCCAACTCGTTTTGAGTGTCCGGTGCTCGTGAATTACGTTTTATATATGCTGTCGAATGGCTGTCAAATCGCTGTCGACTGAATGCTACATTGGAGAGTCAAATCCCGATCGAATAGGTGTCGACGCATCCGCTAGGGTTAATCTAGTGCTATTGGATAGACAAAATAAATAGTATGGTAAATAGTTTATGTATACATTACACCATTTGTTTCATCATTTTTTTTTCTCCCACTCCTATAATCTTAAAGTAACAATAAACTATTCACTATTTTCAATTTCAATGTCGCTCATCGATTTGTAATATTTTCCATTTAAAAATACATTTAACCACAATGTTCATTTTATCACATTTATTTCATCCCTTTATCACCCTTGAGCTACAGACTTGGTAATACGACTACTTGAAAGTAAAAAAGTATTAAAAATTTTTGATCAATAGTTTCGTGGCTAGAAATTTTACCAACGTTTATTTTTAACAATTATTTTTTTATTTCACATTAAGAAAATACCCCATCCTTTAATATAGTTTTTTGATTGCTTTTAAATAATCATCTTGAATCGAAATTTATTGATTATTATAAAAGTTATGATTTTTGAAACACTGAAAACAATGTTATTTGTGCAATTTTTTATAAACGAATGAATGCTGTTTTCGGTTAGGTGTTTAAAAATCGTAACTTTCGAAATAATCAATATATTTCAATTAAGATGATTATTTAAAAGCTTAAACAAAAAAATTTATGAAACTATATATATAACTAGACAATTTCAATTTTATATGAAAGCCTGTGAGGTCTTCGAATAAATAAATTATCGTTTGTTTAAAAATAAAGGTTTACGTAGTTTTCTAGCCGCGAAACAGATGATTCAAAAATTTTTCCAATATGTGTTTCAAAGATTTTTCTTAAGCTTTGAATGGTCATTTAATTCAAGTCTCTAGTTCAAAATTGATACAAAGTTATGAACAAAAAGTACAAAATAAACACTTTTGCTTACATGTATTTTAAATGGAAAAATATCAAAGTCGACTGAATGCTACATTAAAAAAAAATCCCGATCGAATAGGTGTCGACGCATCCGCTAGGGTTAATCTAGTGCTATTGGATAGACAAAATAAATAGTATGGTAAATAGTTTATGTATGTGTATGTTATGCTATTTATATGTGGCTGTGTGTTTTTGACAGATTATTTATTTATTTCGTGTTGTTCAGTGTTGTTATTCTCCTGTCACATGATAAATATAAAAACAATATATAGATTAGACCTGTCCAAAAAAAAAATGTTTTTTTTTTTTATAACTCCTGAGGTCTAAATTTATTCTTTATGATAAGACGAGAAAGAAAATAAAAAAATTTTTTTTTTAGAATTTTTTTTAAGCCCGCTCATCGGGTTTTTGATTTTCCCATTTGATTTACACGAGCGCGAATGGCTGTATCTCTTTGACTGTGCATAAGTCAGTCAATTTTCATCGTAGAGAGTTGATATTAGTCTCATTTTTTAGCTAATAAAAAAACCTTTTAATGAATATAATACATTTTTTTTTTACTGTTAATAGTTTTGTCTTAAAAAAGGAATAAAAATCATGACTTTTCAGGTATATGTAATTTAACTTGTAAACATATTTTATTTAACATATAACATTATTCAACATTATAAAACAGTTTTATAATTTCAAGTAATAATATTAAGAATATTAATAATGATAATAATAATAATAATAATAGAAATATTTTAGGTTTTCCACCAATTAGATGGATCCATTGTCGATAGTCCTTGCTTTTCACTCGTGGGTATTTTTTGACGATTTTTTTGAACCACTTGCAACAAAAATTGCATTTGTTTTTCCGAGTGCGTGAGACATCGATTGATCTTTTCAATCGTTGATACACCTCTTTCAGCTATATCGTTTACCACTTTTATTTCACTAAATACTTTTTTGGCAGCTAAAAAACTTGCATCATTATGCCATTCTCTTGGATCCAAGTGCACAAAATCATAATCAAGATTAAATTTTTCAAATAAAATACGCGATTTTTTTGATACAAAGTCACTGATATCTTTCGTTAGCACAGAATTGAATTTTGTTTTATTAATTATATATCGTTTTGGATAATCAGTAACATTTTCTCTTTCAAACATTCCTTTAATCATTTTTTTTTTTATTTCAATTGTTACTGAATCGTCAAATAGAGCTAATAATACAATTTCTTCAGAAATATACCAAAGGTGATTAGCGAGTTTTAATTGTGCTGCTACGGACACTTGTCGATCAATTTCTTCAAAATTTATTAAGCTTTTAAATAAATTCAAATCATTATTCGCAGCCTGCACCCGTATTCAGAGGATGTTCTCATTAGGGCGTTTTTTTCCGATGGTGGCGCTTGTGAAGCTTTTCCATGTAAAATCTATATAAAAAGTTCACAAGCGCCGCCATAAAATAATTCTGAAGTGCATAGAAGAGCAGAAAACCAAGCTTTAAGATAGAATTTAATAATAAAAATACAAGTCTGACGGAGATGTTGTTCTTCATTATCTGTCAATTGAAATTGTTCTCTAAATAGAAAAATTTTTAATGAATATATGGCCTTAGATAGAAATCGAGCATGATGCATTGCTCCCGGAGCTTTAAAATTGATGCCATTTGCTGGTTTTTCACCTAGAAAAATCAACGATAGTGACAAAAATTCCTGATAGTCTCCTCTTGGTTGATAATCCTTGAAAAAATAATTATACATATAAATTAAAATAGGTAATGATTCAAAGCAATGAATTGTTTTAAAATTTATACAATTTACAAGGGAAAAAATAACAAATAAAAAATAAAGAAAATTTTATAAAAATATGCAAATAAAATATAATTGAATTTCTATGCTTGGCCTTGAATATTTGTAAATATATTAATATATTAATTATTATACTCTTTCAAGTAAATTATACTTACATTCAATTGCATTACAATGAAATTAGTAATATTATTCACATCATTGCTTAAAATTTCAGCCACAAGATTGTCTTTCAAACCATGATTAAAATTTAAATGATTTATTCGGCTCCAATTTTTTTTAAATTTATTAAAAAGTGCTACATCTGGTCCTGTTTTTTTACCCCAGTAAATTTCAAAAACACTTTTTAAAATTATTTCTTGAATGTGGTGGCGACATGGAAAATACAATAAGTTTTTTTCCAACATTTTTTCTATAATAACTGCTGTTCCATTATATCGTCCTAAAAAAATTATATTCCTTATCAAATTCAGTAAATAATGAGAATTATATAAACTTTGAAACGAATAAGTACGTAATTATTATTTAATAAAATAAGTAATATAATAACTATTTAATTAATGAATGAACGAATAAAAAAATCAATTATAAATAAGCTAATAAATAAATAATAAATAATATTATAGCTAATAAATAAAAATTACCAGTATTAACTGCTGTTGTATCGAAGCACATTCCCTTTATATAATTTCGTAGCTGCCATTCATCCAACGTTTTAACTATAACTTTTGCCTGTTTTAAACCTGTTCCACTATCAACCTTTGGTGCACCAAGTATATGGCTGGTGTCAAGCCCAGATATGACGACTGGAATCCTGTCAATCATTTCCGGACCAACCAGGTCCTGAAGGATTTTACCATCAAAGTGCAAGATTAAATTAGAAGCAGTGTGAAAATTGTTCTTTAAATCAGTTGCTAGTTTTTCACGATTCATGATTCGAGCTCTTCGGATTGTACTTCTACTCAAAAGAAGATCATCTAATTTATATCCTAAGCTGACAGCGGTGGCAGAAATTATATAGACAGCGTTATGATCTGAAGTTAACGTACGATCAAGCGCTGAGGCAAGAATTGGAGTCATTATTTTTATTTTTATGTTTTTTTGTTCTTCTAATTCATCCTCAAAATTTGAAATCGCTCGTTTTAACTCATTGCAACATGGCTTATCATCAGAAACATTACTTGACAAAGATTCCATACGAGTAACTATTTGATTCAAGTCTAAAAAAAAAATTTGAGTAAGTATAAATGAAATAAAAAGCATATGTATTAAAAAAAATAAAAATGCTATAATAATCTACCAGATTCTTGTTCACGTATATTTTCATGATTGATAACTTCTTCTAAAAGCTCATTCGGTTCAGCAGTTGTTAGTAGTCTGTCTGTAAATTTTTTATTAATGTATAAAACTAATATAAAAATTCATACATAATAATTTTATTAATATTTTACACTTAGTACAATTACCATGAGTTATGATTTATATTTTTTTTAAATTGTCTTACCTTTAGAATCGTTTGAAATAAATCCTCGCTTTAATGTTTGACGCTGGGATTCGAGAAATTCACACTGAGCTTGCGTTAATAGATTTTTTGAATGTTTAACGTGAATAATATCAAAAAGCTCGTTCATTCGATTAACAAAAACTCTTTCTTTCGTTGTCTGTGTTTCAGATGTTTTTCTTGATTTATTTTTACGAATAGATATCCATAAATTATAAATTTTTTTTAGCTTCACGATGCAATTGTCTTTTCTCTGAAAAAGAATGTCTGCTCTTACCCAAAACTCTTGTACTTCTTCTATTGTATCACTTAAACTCTGCCGAAGAGATAATTTTTAAGTATTCAGTTTATATAAAAATAACAGCAAAACTTGTCTATTAGTTGGCAATTTTTTACGGTTTTCTATATTATCAATTTCACAGCCAAGAAGATAAATGTATTTCATCTTTCTTAATGACATTGTAATGCTAATTTCTTAATATAAAATTTTATGTGAAAACTTGTCACTAAAAAATGATGTTTGTTATGCTACAATTTCGTCCTTACTGACCAAAAAACATTAATATTCTTGTCTCCTTTGTTTTTTTTTTTTCAATTTTCCATGACCTTGACAGAGTAAGTAAGAAGGGGAAGACGAAATGAAACTTTTGATTTGTTCTTAAAAATATAATGATAATAATATGACCAATGAACATAATTTTCTTTGTCTCTTGTTTTTTTTCATGACCTTAACATAAAAATGATAATAATAATAATAATAATAATATAAATAAAATACGTTTACAAGTTAAATTACATATACCTGAAAAGTCATGATTTTTATTCCTTTTTTAAAACAAAACTATTAACAGTAAAAAAAAAATGTATTATATTAATTAAAAGGTATTTTTATTAGCTAAAAAATGAGACTAATATCAACTCTCTACGATGAAAATTGACTGACATGCATAGCCAAAGAGATACAGCCATTCGCGCTCGTGTAAATCAAATGGGAAAATCAAAAACCTGATGAGCGGGCTTAAAAAAAATTCTAAAAAAAAAATTTTTTTATTTTCTTTTTCGTCTTATCATAAAGAATAAATTGAGACCTCAGGAGTTATAAAAAAAAAAAACATTTTTTTTTTTCACAGGTCTAATATAGATAATACTCGATTCAGAAAGATTAAGAAAGCATTGAAAACTTTGAATATTTTTTACCTAGAGACTAATAATTAATGTGTACGGTTTTTTTTTGTTTTTTTTTTTTTTTAATTCTGTTTTCCATTGCTTGTCAGTTGTCATTGATTAATATCGGGGAAACATCAGTAAACATAAAAGAAAATATAGAAAAATATAGCAAAATATCATGAAAAAATCACTGAATATAACGAAAAATATGATAAATATGGAAAAATATGAAAGAAAAACCAGTAAATATATAAAAAAAAATATGATTTCAATTATGTTACCCCCTCTTAATATGCAAATGGAAATCTAAGAGAAATTATCAAATAAATCACAAAAAAAAAATAAAAATGAAATGACAAGTTTAAAAAAAAACAGAAGAAAATAATACAATATATGTGACCTAAAATATAATAATGTGGAGAATAATCCATTCCAGTCAAATCAAAAACAACATATAATAACCAAAAATTTATGATATAAAAATAAAAACAAAATTAATGCAACACCATCACATCATCAATAGAAAAACAAAAAAACATCTATCATTTTTAACCAATTTGAGAACAGATACAACGAAATTTTTGAAATCATAAGCCAATAAAATTGAAATGGGTAAAAGAAAACAAGAAGGGAACAATCCAAAAATGAAGAAAAAAAAATAAAACTGAGTGATAAAAACACAACAAAAAATACATTGATGAATAAGAAAATTAAAAAAATAACAGATTTAAAATTAAACACAATATGGTAAGTCAAAAATTAGAAATGAATATAATTTACATAAAAAATTAAATTAAAAACTCAATCCAGTGATACAATTCGAGCACGAATTATAAATAAAAGTGAAATAAAGGAATGGAAAAACGAACGAGGAACTGGTAAAAAATTTACGATGGATATATGTGATGAGAGTGACAAAATAAGATGTATTTTTTTTTTTGGAGAAGCTGCAAATGAAGATCATGGATTGATTGAGGTACCGTTATCAATAAAATGTATAAAACGAAAAGAAAAATTATTAACATATGATAAATTATTAAATATTCAAGTTGAACAAAATATATGTGATCACTGAAGGATAAGTGAGAAAAGTTAATAAACAGAGGCTAATATAAAATTCGAAGACGATGAGAAAAATGAAAATATAATAAAGATTAATTTCGAATTGAAAAAATACAAGAAATCATCTACCAAATAATTCATGTGCAGGTAAAATTATTTTAGCAAAAAAAAAAAAAAAAAAAAATTTTTCAATCCTGATAATGTTATTATATAGATATCACCGCAGTCATAATAGCAATAAATGAAGTAGAGTTTATATATGCAATGACAGGACGGTTGTTAAAAAAGAGAACAATAACATTAGCAGACGACAGTGATTATGAAGTAAAATAAAATTTGAATAAAAAAAATTTAATAAACCAAGTAAAGATACTAAATTTACTAAAGAAAATATGGAAGGAACAAACAAAATGATGAATAATTTTTAGTTGTAACAATAGAGAATAAAATAAATTTGTAATCACGAATTTTAATAAAGAAATTAAAATTCCCCCCGCAGGGCAGGCACAGTTGCTTCAGCAACTGTTTCATCATTTTTTTAAATTTCTTTTTGGAATTTTTTTTCAGTTATGCGCATGTCTTTTTTTTGTCTTTTCTCTCAAACTATATACTATACTGTGTTGCATGCAACGTTTCATGTGGCGTTGCCTATGCTATATGTATACGGTGTTGCATACAACGTTTCAAGTGGCGTTGCTTATGCTACTTCCGTCCCCGATTTTCGTGACGAATTTTTTTTTCAACTACCCTCCAAAAAGAAGTTTCACTTCAAATAGTATATTTCGTTACAAGTGCCCACTCAGAGAGTGTGCTCTCAACGAATTTGGAGGGGCAAGCACGAGCCTTGGCGAGTGTTTCCCCTCCAAATGAGTTGTGAGCGGGCTCTCTGATTGGGCACATGTAACGAACCATATTTTATGTTACTAGGGACAGTGGTAATAATGTGTGAATTTCTAAAAAGCGCACTACCCCTCTTGCGCTTTGGAAATTCACACATTATTCCCACTGCCCTTGTAACATAAAATCTTTTTCTTGTCAATTTAAACTCGGTATATAAACTAAAAACAAAAAAAATGTAAATTTAATATGGTGCGTTGGTAAAACACCATTTCTACAAAATAAAGGTAATTTTTACAGTTCGAGTTAATAAAACAACATTTCTTCAAAAAAAAATCTAATTCTCGCAGTTTAAGTTCGTAAAACAACACTTCTACGAAAAAAAAGTAAACTATACACAAAAATCCGTGAAACACTTAATTGAGGGTCCGGATGCAATAACTCGCCGAGCGCTTGAAGACAAGAAAACGCTATGTTGCTGTGGGTGAAAAATAAGGGAAATTAAAATTGAAAAATTAAAAAAAATAAAAATACAGTCGTCAATATAATTAAATATACATATTTTTCTCCAAATAAATTTTTTTTTACGATAATTAGTTAATGCTATAAAAAATAAAAACAAAGTTTTTTTTTTTGAGAAAAATACTTTTTTTTAATCATATAACTCGAGACAATTTCTTCAAAAATAGATAAATTGACTTGAAAATTTAACTGTAGCTTTATTATAAACTAGCAATTGCAACAGTATTATCAAATAACTCATTTATTATTATTGTTTAATTTTTATTATGTGATTGTTTAATGTCGATGGAAAATTCAATTTGTCTAACTTTGAATAGAAAAAGAGTCGGAGAAATTGGAAAATTGAGTAACTTATCAGTGCCAATATTGTTGAGCAGTATATCAAGAAGTTTTATACAAATTTTTAGGTATTTTTATCAATTAGTTAGTGAGTTATTAATTTAACAACAAATTGCGAGCTGCCGTTCGGACTATATATACGTGATCGTCAGCCCCCTCTCTCGCGAACGCCTATGTTCACGCGTTTGCATATCCATATGAATACATACAGTATAGCCGCAATTTGTTGTTACAAATACGTGACTAAACCACAACCTAATTTAATTCATCCTTATCCTAACGGAACAAAAAATTAAAAACATTGAATTTACGAAAAGAAATAAGTATAGGAACTTAACTGTTTCTCTACTGAACAGATACGGTCTCCAAAGAGCTCGACAATACTGTACTTTATGAACTGTAAAAATTTTTTGTTAAAATTAAGACAAAAATTTCTGGAAAATAGAACTTTTTGTCTAGGAAAAAAAAAACATTTGAGAAGAGTTGAAAGCAGTTTGTTTAAAGAAAAAATTGTGTATTATTGAAAAGAAAAAACCCTCGATTATATTATATATTTTTAAGATTTAATATGAGTATTGTAAACATCAAAAAAGATTTCTTCGAAATCGCTTATATACTTCAATTGAAACAATTGAAGAAATTTATTTGATTTTTTTTTCTTTTTTAATAAATATATCAGTCTTGGAAAAAAACGAAAGTATCTAACTGTTAGATACTTTCACCTTGCTTTGTAAAAGATTTGATTTCGTTGTGAACAAAAGTGTCTCAATTTTAGACACTGTCGTCTTGCTTTACAGCAGATTCAGTTTTATTCAAAACCAAATTGTTTAAATTTTAAACATTATTACATTTTGTTTTATAACAGATTTGTTTCCGTTAAAAACTAAAGTGTCTGAATTTTAGACGCTATGTAGTCTTGCTTTATAACATACTCGGTGTCATTGAAAAGAAAATTGTCTAAAATTTGGACAATATAACATGGTGAAATATAGTTTAAAAAAAAGACGACCTGAACCTCGTACATGGAAAAAATGGCCCTTTAAAATGGCCTTATATTTTTGGCCTCTTAAAAATGGCCTCAAAAAATGGCCTTATTTTTTTTTTTGGCTTCTTAAAAATGGCTTTAAAAAATGGCCTCTTTGGTTTTTGGCCTCTTTTGGCCAATTTTTGAGGCCATTTTTAAGAGGCCAAAAAAATAAAGCCATTTTTTAAGGCCATTTTTAAGAGGCCAAAAATATAAGGCCATTTAAAACCATTAAAACCAAAATAAGGCCATTTTTTGAGGCCATTTTTTCCATGTACGAGGTTCAGATCGTCTTTTTTTTAAACTATATTTCACCATGTTGCCATGGTATTTACGGCAAGCTGAAATAACAGACGAACTTCCCGGCTCTGTTCATAACATACTTCGTTTAATTGAAAACTTGAGTGTCTAAATTTTAGAGATAGTCGTCTTGCTTTATAACAGATTTGATTCTTTCAAAAACAAATGTGTCTAAATTTAAGACACTTTTGTATATAAGTAACTCACCAATTTTATTTGATCAACACTGCGTCTTGAACATTGTGACACGTGAAACTTGAGAAGAATTTATGTATATCTTGTATTATATCAAAATTATCTCTTTCTAAAAAAAAGTGGCTAATTTTTAGACACTTTGTGTTTCAATGGAAAAAAGTTTGAGTCTTGATTCATAAATGAAGTGACTTAACTTTTAAATACCGTGTCTTGATACAAAATAACACATTCCATAAACTGAGATCATATAATTTTATATTGAATAAAAATTGTCTAAATAAATGAAATAGAATAGACCACTATTCATCAACATTTTTATATTTGAGGAGTTGTCATTGCAATTTTAAAGTTTTTAAGTGATTTGAAATAGACAAAAGTAGTAAAAAGTGATAAAACCGCGAAATTGAGGTTTTTTTTTATCTTAATTTTTTTTCGAACTCATTATTCATGGCTACTTTTTATTATTATGATTTTCATATTTGAAGAGTTGTTATTGTAATTTTAGGATTTTTTCAGGTTCTTTGAAATAGACAATAGTGGTCGAAAAAAGTCAAATCCACAAACTTGAGGTTTTTTTTTCGATCTCTATTTGATTTCAGATTCATTATTTAAGGCTACCACATTTATTATGATTTTTATAATTGAGGAGTTGTCATTGTACTTTCAGAATTTTTTCAAGTTATAAAAAATATACAAAAGTGGTGAAAAAGAGTCAAAACCGCGAATTTGAGGTTTTTTTTGAACTCATCATTCAAGGTTATTATACTTTTTGATATCATTCTTATATTTGAGAAGTTGTCATTATAATTTAGACCTTTTCCAAATTATTTGAAATAGACAAAAGAGGTAAAAAAGAGTCAAAACCGCGAATTCGGAGTTTGTCTTTCGATCTCGATTTTTTTTCGAACTCATCATTCAAGGCCAACACTTTCTATTATGTTTTTAAATTTTAGTAGGAGTAAATTCAGTGTAGGAGTTGTCGTTGTAATTTTTGATTTTTTTGAAGTTATTAAAAATATACAAAAGTGGTGAAAAAAGTCAAAACCATAAATTTGAGGTTTTTTTTCGATCTCGATATATTTTCGATTGAATCATTCAAGACTACGTCTTTTTATTATGATTTTTAAATTTAAAGAGTTGTCATTGTGGTTTTGTAACTTTTCCAAGTTATTTGTAATAGTCAAAAGTGATGAAACAGAAGTCGAAACCGCGAATTGGAGTATTTTTTTTTGATCTCGATTTTTTTCGAACTCATCATTCAAGTCTACCACTTTTTTTCACGATTTTTTTAATTTAAGAAGTTGTCATTGTAATTTTAGAATTATTTCAAGTTATTATATAGACAAAAGTTACTTAAAATTATATTATATAGACATAGATTCACGTGTCTGTGGAATTAAAGACGTTGAAATATATCAAGTGATGAAGTGAGACTCGCATAAATTTGATACGTCTGATTATCCACAAGCAAAATCCGTTTGGTATTTGTTTGACATAAAAATAAAGAAATAGCTCTAATAAAAGATGAATTTGGTGGTCAAATACTTTTAGAATTTGTTGGACTACGAGCAAAAATGTATGCAAGTGGACATTTAACTGATAAAAACCCAATACATATATGTTAAATATTTATTACAAAATTGTCGAGTTCGATTGTATTTATTTTATTTACTTCTTTAGTATTTTCTTTCTAATCTCTCGTTCTTTTCGCACTCATGAATATATAATGTTTTTAGCAAACATCCGCCAGATGTCTCTCATTTTGCCCTGGTTGTACCTTAATGCTATCACATCACCCTTTTTTCCCTCGAAATTTTCTGCCTCCTCATTCCATAGATTCCAAGTTCTTGGATTATGGAAAAATTTTCTTATATTAAATAAAAAACTTTAGTTACTTTACATATTTATGTAATCTTTCAGTTAAATCTATGTACTGAAAGATTATAAGAACGAATGTGTTTAAAATATTACAAATAAATATAATGAAAATGGAAAAATTAGTTTATTCATTTATTGAAATATTTATATCAAAGAAATTTTAAGAGATTTATTTTAATCTATTATTGTATGAATAGTATTAATGCATATGATACATCATATTTTTTTTTTCAATTTTATATACTCTTGTTTTTAATACTGAATTAAAAATGAATTGTCAATTGAGGGTCCGGATGCAATAACACGAAAATGAGATTACAAAGGCTCTACATTATACTAAACATATAAAATTGATCTCCATAATTTAAGGAAAAAATTAGCAATGTTTCTATCACATTATTATAGCATGATTCGATGTCATTTCTCAATAATCATAGCGAAGAATGATGTTAAATTTTTTTAGGTTATGTCCGAGCTGTCATTCGTTATTATCTGAGTTTTGGTAATTTATGGAAAGTTACTGAGAATAAAATGAGATGAAACATCCACTCAATAGCTAGTCAATAGCAAAAAAAAAAAGTCTAGAATACGGTATTCAACATTGTTATTGTTCATTGTTGTTGTTTAATTGTCTATTATATTGTTTTTTTAAAGTTTTCAACAATATTACATAAAATTTAAAAAAAAAAAAAATTTTTTTTTTTGTATAAATTCGTCCAACATCTAGTCAATAGCTAGTCAATAGCTAGTCAATAGCAGAAAAAAAAAGTCTAAAATACGGTATTTAACATTGTTATTGTTAATTGTTGTTGTTTAATTGTTTATTATATTGTTTTTTTAAAGTTTTTAACAATATTACATAAAATTTAAAGAAAAAAAAGTCCAAAATAAATTACTTAACATTGTTATTGTTGTTGTTCAAACTTCTTATAATATTTTTTTTTTAAGGGTATTCATTAATATTATATAGAAATCAAAAAAAATAAGTACGCTTATTTTAAAATATCATCTGAATCCGTGGGAGAAATACCGTTATTTATTTATTTATTTTTAAATTTTATGTAATATTGTTGAAAACTTTAAAAAAACAATATAATAAACAATTAAACAACAACAATTAACAATAACAATGTTAAATACCGTATTTTGGACTTTTTTTTTTGCTTTTGACTAGCCATAGGGATCTGACCTATACACCATGGCATCTAGTGGCGCACAGTGAACTATTTCCAGACCATTGAAACTACATTGAAAAATTTTATATGGTATAGTTTGTTGACGATAGTATACTATAGTAAAATGGTCTGGAATGCCTCACAGATAAGCCTTTACACAATGAATGTGTGCATGAGCAACTTAACTCCGCCCATAGGTCAGAATTTATTAGATATTAGATTAGAATGTATTAGATACGGTACCGTATTTAATACGGTATTAAATACCGTATTAATACCGTATTGATACCGAGTGCCAAATACGATACAGATACCGAAATACCAATGTTCCCATGTAAAAATACGGTATCTGTCATTTGATACTAAAATACACCTCTTTAGATGTAAAAATACGGTATCAATACGGTATCAATTTGTACATCTTGGCGCTAGTGGGCAGTGGCGCATGGCATCAGCCATTTTAGAAACAATTATTATTATTTATTTTTTTTTGTTGATGAAAAAAAACCCAAAGAAATAGGATAAATGATACAATAGAGGTAATAACTTAATTAAATAATTTATAAATATAATTGTTTATAAATTGCACCAGTAATTTTTATTATAAAATTTATTCGTATATTTGATTAATTTTAGGACACTGAATTATTTAATTGCCAATAATTAACTTTAAAATAATATTAAAATATTATATATTTTAGGTGCTACTACGATCCCAAGACTGTACTAAGCAATAAAAAATTTTCTTATAATAAAATAATAAAAAAGTTTAATAATAAATTATTTATTTTATTTATTTATGTCAATTTATAATAATTTGATAATTTATGTATACCTTTATTCAATTTTTATTACAGATATTGTTTTTTCTATTTTTTTTAAGAAAAATTTTAATAATTAATTATTTAGACTTGATAATTAAATAATTAATTCGCTTCATTTATTTTGATACTAAAAAAGTTTGAAGTTTGGTGCAAAAAAGATGGCGGACAGTAAAATTGACACTAGCGCCACTCAATGTTGAACTTTTGATACCGTATTTTTTACATCTATAGGGGTGATACCGTATCAATACCGTATTAAATACCGTATTAATACTGAAAAAAAAATACCGGTATTTTTACATCTCTAGGTCAGATCCCTATTGACTAGCTATTGAGCGGATGTTTCATCTCATTTTATTCTTGCGGTAACTTCCCATAAATTACCAAAACTCAGATAACAACGAATGAAAGGTCGGACATAACCTAAAAAAATTTAACATTATTCTGCGCTATGATTATTGAGAAATGACATCTAATCACGCTATAATAATGTGATAGAAACATTGTTAATTTTTTCCTCAATTTATGTAGATCAATTTTATATGTTTAGTATAATGTAGAGCCTTTGTAATCCATAATTCTTTTTGCTATTGACTTGCTAATAATCTGCTATTGAGTAAGCGCCCATGTCATTAATGACTTTTCCGCTAGGGTTATTTATATAGTTTAATTTTAATTATATGATTGTTTAATGTCGAGGAAAAATTTAATTTATCTAACTTTGAATGAAAAAAGAGTCGGAAAAATTTAAAAATTGAGTAACTTTTTAGTAGCAATATTATTGAGAAGTATATCAAGAAGTTTTGTACAAATTTTCAGATATTTTTATTAATTACTTACTGACTTATTAATTTAACAACAAATTGCGAGCTGTCATTAAGGCTATATATGCGTTATCGTCAGCTTCCTCTCTCGCGAACGCCTATGTTCATGCGTTTGTATATATCCATATAAATACAAACAGTATACGCGCAATTTGTATTTAAAACAAAAGTATATAAAATTTAAAAGAAAAAAATTTGTGAGCCATCTGGACTCGCGGAATATGTGTAAACGAAAATGAGATCCAGGTAGCCGGGTCCTGATCCAAATCAGATCCAGTATGGCTAAGGTAATCTCCATTCGGGTTCCCATACCCTTTCCAGATCCGTTATGGCTAAGGCTAACTGGATCCGGCTATCCTTACTCTTTCCTGATCCGAATCGGATCCGGATTGCCGGACTTGAATCGAAGTGTAATTTTTTTTTCAAAATCAACATCCGGGTTCAGTCAGGTTTGACTTAGGTAAGCCGGGTCCGGGTTTCTTGACTCTTTTGGATCCAAATCGGATCTGGTTAACCGGACTTGAATCGGATCCGGCTTTCCTTACTCTGTCTTGATCTGAATCCGGGATGCCGGACTTTGATCAGAGTTTATTTTTTTTTCAAAGTTATCCCCGGGTTCAGTCAGGTTTGGCTAAGGTGGGCCGGATCCGGGTTCCCTGACTCTTTTCGGATCTGAATCGGATCTGGGTTACCAGACTCAAATCGGATCCGGCTTTCCTTACTCTCTCCTGATCTGAATCGGATCCGGACTGCCGGACTTTAATTGAAGTTTGATTTTTTTTAAAAGTTATCTTCGGGTTCAGTCCGATTTGGCTAAGGTAAGCCAGATCTGGTTCCCCTGATTTGAAACGGATCCAACTTAAAAGTATTTGAAAAAAAAAATTAATTTTAGAACATTTTATTTTTTGATAATATTAAATACATTGTTGTCTATATATATATATATTATCAATCATATCAAGTTTTTCTATTGTAATTTTCCAATAACTTTCTACGCTTGTAAAGGACTTTTGATTTCAACGATTCCATGTACGCCACCGTGATCGATAGGATAGTGTCGCCGACTTTGAACAGATAAGCCCCAAGATCGATCCGCGTAAATTCCGGAATTTTAGTTTAGTTTAGGTTGAATTTTCAAAGATGAAAACATTATATAATGATTGATAAAAAAAATTATTGAAAAAAAGCATATTTTTTTTTTTAAGGTTGATTCCAAGTCCCATCGCCGTACCAATATTTATGCCACGAAGGGCCCGTATATTAATAACGCTATTTTTTATTCCCGTGTCCTGAAATTTTTGTGGCGCCACTGATGAAAAAACCAAGTTCTTTAGTAGTATGTGTGTGCGCGGCAACACACTAGCAAACAAAGTTTACGTCGTACGCCAAAACCAGTGATGGGTAAATGGTCGATTTTTGAGGTTTCTTACACTTACAGTAAGATACTGTAAGAAACTGTAAGATACCTGAGACGCCATTTTTGAACATTATTACCGACTGTCGACTCGACAATTAGCTGTCATTGCTCGATATATGATGGTACATGTATTTTATTTGTTAAATAAATATATAAGATATCAAGAAGAAGCAGTGGCTAAGAAAAGATGTAGCTCGAAAACTAATGTTGCCAAACAATTTTGTTTTAAGAAAGTAATGTTGCTTGAAACAGAATTTTTTTGGCAACTGTAATTCCTTAGCTACATCTTTTCCTTATAAGGCTTTTCCTTAAAAGCTATAGCTACTGCTTTTCCTTTGACATTTGTATTTTTAAAAAATAAATTTACATGTATTTTATTCATAAAATAAATAAAAATGTCCAAGGAAAAGCAGTAGCTAAGGAAAAAATGTAGCTAAGGAATTGAGGTTGCCAAACAATTATGTTTAAAAAAAATAATGTGGTTTAAAATATAATTCTTTGGCAACCTTAATTTCTTAGCTACATCTTTTCCTTAGCTACTGCTTTTCCTTGGACATTTGTATTTTTAAAAAATAAATTTACATGTATTTTATTCATAAAATAAATAAAAATGTCCAAGGAAAAGCAGTAGCTAAGGAAAAGATGTAGCTAAGGAATTAAGGTTGCCAAAGAATTATATTTTAAGCAACATTATTTCCTTGAAACATAATTCTTTGGCAACCTTAATTTCTTAGCTACATCTTTTCCTCAGCTTTTCCTTGGACATTTGTATTTTTAAAAAATAAATTTACATGTATTTTATTCATAAAATAAATAAAAATGTCCAAGGAAAAGCAGTAGCTAAGGAAAAGATGCGTGGCTAAGGAATTACAGTTGCTCAAAAAATAATTCCTTATACCCACTGCAGCAACTGTAATTCCTTAGCTCCATCTTTTCCTTAGCTACTGCTTGTTCTTGGGATTTTTATTTATTTAATAAATAAATGACATGTATTTATCGAATAAAAAAAAAATTGTGGCATGAAGGTTCCACTAAAACAACATAGGAGGCGCTGGGAACGCAGTGTAAGATACCTCGATGTATGAAACCAATGATGTAAGATCTTACATGGTATCTTACCCATGTAAGATACCAAGGTATCTTACCTACCCAACACTGCCCAAAACCATGCTTGTGTTCATGTCAGTGTGCCGCGCATCAAGCAAAGTTTAATAGTTTAAAAGTTAAATATTTATTAAAAGAAAAAGAAGAAAAAATTGAAATAATTATCAAAATTTTGTCTTGTCCAGGGTTTTAATCTGATAGTAAATGTACAGTTTTAAATCAACACAAAAAAAGTTATTCGTAAAAACATGAGGTAACGCGTATACCGGCAATATTACGATATCCGTGGCGACAAAATATGACAGCTGAAATTAGAACGTCTTTTCGAGAGAATAATAATGGCCGCGAAAGAATTTCGATATCTCGAATACTTTTCGAGATATCGAGGGCCCAAGATATCGAAATTTTTTTTTTTGTTATTTTTTTTATAAATAAATGGTATATAAAAAAATTAACTTTAAGATCGATTTTAGTAGTATTTTTTACGAGGAATAATATGGATTAAACAGCATTATCGTATCTTCAATATTTTTCGAGATATTAAGCTTTAAAGGTGAAAAATATCGAAATTTTTTACTAATTTTTTATTATTTTGCTATTTTTCACTATAAATAAATTTAAAAAAAAATAAATTTATGAATGATTTTAGTAGTATTTTTTACGAGGAAAATAATGGTGATAATAGAAATTCAATGGGTGCATTCCTTTAATAAAAAATTTTTTTTCGTTTTGCAATTTCGCCCTGTAATACCGGCCAAAATTTTATAGGAAAAAGCTGTTTCGTGTAGTGGCAGTACTGGCACATGACATTATTTTTTTTGGCTTCATATTATTAGATGGATAACTGTTCAATGTTTATATCAAACTGAAATAAATAGAAAATTGACTTGTTGTGATTGTTTGTTATTGTCACATAGCTCATACCACACATTATCGTAAACTGTAAAGCCTGGAATATTGCATAGAGAAATTTATCACTTTTGTCGTTTTTTCTGTTTCTAGTTTTTAGTCCGGTATTAAAGGGGCGAAATATAAAACAATATATCGATATATTTATAAAATAACGAAATGTCACCAGAAAAAACTAGATTTCATAGTTATATTTGGACTTGGATAAAGAAAAATGATTAAGGTACAACTAGGGCAAAATGAGAGACATCTGGCGGATGTTTGCTAAAAACATTATATATTCATGAGTGCGAAAAGGACGAAAGATTAGAAAGAGAATACTGTTTCTCACTTCCACTCAAGTATTTAGACAAAGACAAAAATTTATTATCCTCTATTAATTAAAATTGAATATTAAAATCTATACTAAATTTGGGTGATGATTTTTCGTCTTTTTTTCTAGTTTTATCCTTTAGTTTTTGGTAAATATGGCATTATTTTTTCAAGTATTTCGATGGGGTATTATGAAAAGCCGAACATCATTTTCCATAAGAGCCTATGTTTAACCTCAAAAAAAAGGACCATCTTTAACAGTTAATTAATCAAAAAAACATCTTATAACAAAAAAACTGATTAAAGAAAAAGGTGTATCGTTATTTCAATTACCTACTCTATAAAATTCGTGAAATCGTCATTATTTTTAATTTTCCCTAGTTGTACCTTAAGTGCTACATTTTTTACGTAGCTTAAAATTTTACTTAGCTACATCTTTTACTTAGCTAAATATTTCACTTAGCTAGATATTTTACGTAGTCTCAATTTTAGCCAAACACACAATACCTACATAATTTTACCAGCTTAATTTTTCACTCAGCTAAATATTTTACTTAGCTACATTATTTCCTTAGATAGATATTTCACGTAGTCTCAATTTTAGCCAAACACACAATACCTACATAATTTTACCAGCTTAATTTTTCACTCAGCTAAATATTTTACTTAGCTACATTTTTTCCTTAGCTAGATATTTCACGTAGTCTCAATTTTAGCCAAACACACAATACCTACATAATTTTACCAGCTTAATTTTTCACTTAGCTACATCTTTTCCTTAGCTAGATATTTCACGTAGTCTCAATTTCAGCCAAACATACAATACCTACATAATTTTACCAGCTTAATTTTTCACTTGAATTTCTATTATCACCATTGTTTTCCTCGTAAAAAATACTACTAAAATCATTCATAAATTTATTTTTTTTAAAATTTATTTATAGTGAAAATAACAAAATGATAAAAATTAGTAACAAATTTCGATATTTTTCACTTTTAAAGCTCAATATCTCGAAAAATATTAAAGATACGATATTGCTGTTTAATCCATCTTATTCCTCGTGAAAAATACTACCAAAAACGATCTTGAAAGTAATTATTTTATATACCATTTATTTTTAAAAAAAATAACAAAAAAAAAAAGTTCGATATCTTGGGCTCTCGATATCTCAAAAAGTATTCGAGATATCGAAATTCTGTCGCGGCCATTATTTTTCTCTCGAAAAGACGTTCTAATTTCAGTCATAACATTTTGTCGCCACGGATATCGTAATCTTGCCCGTATACCTTGTGTGTTAAAGTTGTCAACTTTGACAGTAAATATCTCGAAAAAAGCAAACAAGAAAAAATTCAAAAAAATTCACAATATAGATAATTATTTCATTTAGAAAATAAGCCAAAAAAATCGAAAGTCTATCAATAATTCAGATATTCGGAATCAACCTTAAATCAAAATTTGGATCCATGCCGCACTTAAATTTTGACATCTGGATTGGCTAAGGTTCTCTCCTGAAACAGGATCCGGTCCCGACTGAAAATGTAACGCTGGCTAGACTTCGGAATGGATCCGGTTTGAGTAAGGGTGCCTTAGCCAATCCGGATCCGGTCCGGAGCCTAGCTGGCGTTACACTTTCAGTTCAGACCGGATCAGGCTGGCTGGATCCGGATTGAATTTGTATTCAGGTATACCACATCCGACCCGGATCCGAATCGGACTGAAATTTCCACTCGGGTGTAAGCGAAATTATTTTTCCTGGTATAGAAATTGGATCCTCATTATATCTTTAAGGTTAAATGTAAATACGAGTTGCCTCTACTCGATTTCGCTAATTTTTTAATCGCTAGCTAGAACAATTGTCTTATCAGTGGAATTTTTTCGAATTTTTCGATAGTAAAATAAAAATGTCGAAATTTACAACTTTAACACAACCCTGAACACATGAACTCACGTTTTGATCTGTATCTATTATATCCTAAACTCGAAATTACTTATTTTAATAATAATCTGTTCTTCTTCAAGTTACGCAACTTTTGAAAAATAATCATCAATTTTGATAGTTATTTCTAAAAGATATTCAATCACAAATTATTGATTAACTCCAAAATTTGCTTCACGATCTGTGTTTTTACTGGTGAAGTAGTATTTGTGTGTGTGGGTATAGGCTGGGGGTGGACTGCACAAGTCATAGATTGTTTTACGTAAACATTAAATTCACTCAAATGCTCTTTTTAAAACTTGTAAAATGATTAAAAAAATGAATTATAAAATGGTACTAATGTATGAAACTTGAAATTATATTTTTATGATATTAGAATAAATTAGGAACAACGTCTGTCATATACCGTGAAAATTAATTTTATTTTATTGTTTTATCTGAATAAAAATTTTTAATGATTTAATTTGTTAATTAAATCTCATTTTTATTTGAATAGAATATTTTATAATGGAGTATTTTAAAAGGTTATGTATGATGATATATGCTAAATGGTTGAATGTTATTATTATGGTTTTTTCTTTTTCTCGAACAGCTCTTTTGTGCTTTTGTGAAACTGGCACTTTCGTGTTTTTGCTTTTTCTGATATTGATGTAGGTAAAATGCTTATAGATATCTGCTTTATTAACGTGCTTTATCTCACTCTGACACATTTCAATCGCATTGATTAAAGAGAGATAAAGCACGTCAATAAAGCAGATATCTATAAACATTTTACCTACATCAATATCAGAAAACCAATTAAAGATACTAAATTTACTAAAGAAAATATGGAAGGAACAAACAAAATGGATGAATAATTTTTAGTTGTAACAATAGAGAATAAAATAAATTTGTAATCCCGAATTTCAATAAAGAAATTAAAATTTCCCCAGCAGGGCAGGCACAGTTGCTTCAGCAACTGTTTCGTCATTTTTTTGAAGTCGAAGCGTGTCCTTTTAGCACAGAAAAGTCATCCGCCGACTATGCGACTTACATTCAACCAGAAGCGTGGATAGCATCATCATTCCTATATTTGGCATCAAAAGTAATTTGAGTATTTCGGTATTAAAATATTTTCATTAAGATGCATCAAGAAATAACATTTTTAATAAACAACAGAATATTCTATTTATTTTTAGATATGGTCTTACAAATAATGCGCGAAGTTTATAAAAAAATATAAAATCATATTTGGATAGTTTCAAAACTAGGAAATACTCGCAAGATCGAAATCTGCAAAACTACTATCGTCATCATCAAGTAATTGACCCAAATTTTCCGGTATGCTAGGACGAACTACAGTTAATAATGATGAGTTTTCATCTTTCATAGATTCAGAAGTTAATTCAGAATTGAACGTAGAAGTTTGAGGTACTTCGTTCATTGGATATGAGAACTTCTTTTCCATATTAATTTGCAACTCCTGCGAAATCACAAAATCATTCAGTGTTTTTTGTTTATCAATACTTTCTGATAATGCTAAATCTTCCCCAGTTAATTTTTGATGGGTTAATTCTGTTTCACTGAACGAAAAGTTCTGGTTAAGTCCTGCATCAGCTAGAAACTCTGTTTTCGACTGCAACAAAGGCCAAAGAAAATCATCAACTGTTCCTTTTGCGATTAAATATTGGATAACAACTGAGTTTTTTTGACCAATTCTGTGAACTCGATCCTCCGCTTGGCAAAGAGTCTAAAGAGAAACAGTAAAAAATATTAAATAAAATCTTTAAATTTATAAGGTAGATAGAAGAATAAATGTTCTTGTTAAGGGGCTATTAATAAAGAATTTCGTTGACACCATAATTTCATTCCAAATCGATTGCCGATGATTTAAATGTGATTAAAAATATAAGTGATGTCAATGATTTTTCGATTCATTCAATTTTTGTGATGTTGCACACTGAAAAAAAAAAATTCTAAAACCAAGAATAAAACTTCTGTAAAATAGAAGTTTCCTTCTTGCAAATAATTTTCTTGAATCAAGACGATTATGTCATAATCCATGACTATTTTGTAATGATTTTAGAAGTATCCTTCTTGGATTATGACAAAAATTTTCTTGCTTCAAGACAATATTGTCATAATCCAAGAATATTTATGTTATAATTTTAGGAGTATCCTTCTTGAATTATGACAAAAATTTTCTTCTTGCTTCCACTATTGTTTTTTCATAAGAAAAAAAAAGTATTGAATAACTAAATAAAAAAAAAAAAATTATTTATTGTAATTCATTCCAACTTAGAGTTTTTTTAGATGTTGCGCTCTATCTCTAGTTTTTTTTTTTTTATTATTTAAAACAACGACTTGGCCTCGAACTCCTGTATCTTAAGTGTACCTATTCTAAAACCCTGCCTTGAGCAACCTAACCACAAACGCTAGATTTCTCATCGAAGATTTTTTGTTTCTCTTGTGTTACAATCATCATGATGAAAAATTAAGTTATTATTTTTTTTTTTTTTTAATTCTTATAAATTATAAGTTATATAAATCATGAAAAAGAAAAAGACTGTTAAATAAAGTCTCTGAATTTAAATCAAACTGTTTGTATTATTTACGTTATTTGTTTTATATATTATAATATTATTTTCAACATGGTTTAAAACATTATGTTTTATACATGCTCATCCCTGGTTACCGGAATACTGCAGCGCCGCTCAATGTGCGAAGATCATATAGTGATACGATTTTTATATACAGGCAAGATAGAGAGCTCGTCCTCCTGTATTTCTAGTCCTCTTGGGGTGGTGGACAGTTGGCCGAGAGGGTGTGAAATATCTGATCTTGGAAAATTTTTTTCAATACCTGGCAATTCGCCTGAATTCGCTATGGAAATAAAAAAATTTGCCTGATAATTGTTTAATTGTTATTAATTATTGAAAGCGAGTGTGGGAGTTATCCGAAAAAAGATTTCTAATTAATTATTGCAAGTTTTTTTATCGTTAATTTGTAGAGCTCGATTTGCTGGATCCGAATTTTATTGTCTCGTTGCGCCTTAATTGATGTAAAATATATATATAAAATATCATATTCTTGACTTCAATTGATATGATACATGAATTGAATCTAAACTATTTATAAAAATATTGTGTTTAAACATTATTGCTAGTTCTGAATATAATTACTCCATTTCTTGAATCATAAATTTTATATATATTTTATGTTGTTTTTATATTTTTATGTTTTTTATATTTATATATATTTTACATATGTTATATATATTTCTTTGTGTGTATGATTCTATATAAATAACATGTGTATAACTTCAGTTGTTACTAAACTACGCTTTTTATCATTGCTTGTCGAGAATTGCATTCTTGCCAATATGATTTCAAATAATTTATCCTACGACAATATGCGATGAAAAGACTCTTGTGTTGCACGTAATAATTTATAATATTATTAATTTTATTACTAATAAATTATTCAATCTTATCTAGAATAGAAAACTAATCGATTGTTATAAAAATTCAAGTGACATATGAAATATGTCATGATAGTGATACTAATACTCGTGACAGCTGATAAGGTACGCGCATACACACTCGCTCTTCCATGGTTATTAATTTTCAGCTTTTTATTATTATTTTAATTAATTAATTATTATCAGACAAATAACGAAGCAATAAAATTTGGATCCAGCAAATCAAACTCTACAAATTAACGATAAAAAACTTGTGATAATTAATTAGAATTTATGTTTCGGCTAACTTCCATACTCATTTTTAATAATTAATAACAATTGAACTATTATCAGGCAAATTTTTTTATTTCCATAGCAAATTCAGGCAAATTGTCAGATATTGAAAAAAATTTTCCGAGGTCAGGTATTCCACACCCTTTCGGCTAAGTGTCTACCACTTCTTGGTATAAGAAATTCTGTTTGTTGGAACGTACATCCGAAGATGATTTTGTATGCTTATCCTCCAAAAATAAGGAAACTTTTAACATTAATACTCAAAAAAAGCATTACAAGGACACAATCCGATTTTAGAAAAAATGTATTATTATTTCAAAAAACTGTTTTATAAGTTCATAAGATTTTCATTAGTACTAAATTGCTTTGATTGTACCTTAAGGTTGTTTGCCGATAATTGAATCTCAACAAAAAAAAAAAAAATCATATATAACGAAAATTAAAATTTTCAATACTCCGGTGGGTTATGTGCAATTATTAGTTAGTGTAATTTTTTTTTTTTCAAATAAAATGTCATATTGTTTAGTCACAACACTACGAAATTTTATCATAAACATATGTTCATCTGTGTGAGTGAGCAGGGCTGCCAACACTGCGCGTCGAATCTCCACAAAACATGATTTTGTTAGGTTCCAATGTAAATCGGGAAAAAAAAAGCCACATCAAATTTTTCTATTAAAATTCTAATAACTCCGTGAGTTTTAAAGATATCGTTTTCAAAATAGCGGCAATTTAAAGATCAAAATAAAAAGAAACTTTTAATTAGTCAGTGCAAATCGATCACGCTTACAGATAAAAAGTTATTTAATATTTAAAAGAAAAAAGAAAAAAAGGTTTTTAACATTTTTGGCTTTGGCAACTTTAATAATTATTTAAGAAAAAATCGAAAATATATAAATTAAAGAGATTGAAAATACGCTTCTTTTGGTTCTAACCTTTATTGACTTTATAGTGTCATATCTGAATGAATATACTTACAATTATAGTGACAATTTCGAATACTTGACACTTTTTTTTGTACAAGAAAACTTTGTTTTTTTACGTAGGCGAAGCCTATAGTATTGAATTCATACACGTTTTTTCTTAAATGATATCTTGTAAAGTAATAAAGTTAGAAGGATCGTATTAGGACCAAATTATTCGTCTATGAAAATACTAAAACCGGGAACTTACTAAAAGTAATTTCAATTGTTAGTTAATTTATTAATAACAAATAACGATCACCGTATAATTTTCAAAGTCAAATAATAAGAAAACTAAAAACAAATCATGGATGCGATTTTTCGCCAGGATATTAGGAATGACTGAATTTATAATAATCGAGTTAAAAATTGTTTTTAATGTCGTTAGAAGATTGTTAATAAACAAAAAAACAAAATTGCTGTTTTTTTATATTTTGCATCTTTAAAATTTTAACTTACAAGCTGTATTTATGGCTCAAAATAATTGTCTTTTCGATACCGAGAGCCACCCTCTCTTGATAAAATTTGCTCTGATCATTTGTTAATTAGATATCAGCAATTGTTTATAACAATCACTATCATCCTTTATGTTACAGTTGAAAAATAGTAACGAAGGAGTGATTTTAGCGATTTTTATCAAGACAGGGTCGCTCTCAGGAATTTAATATCAAATTTTTTGAGATCAATAAAACTTTTTTATGTTAATTTGTTCAAAAGTTATCCAAAATATAAACAATTACCGATTTTTATTTTAAACATTTTTTCTTCAAAAAAGAGTTTAAAGCGCATGCGTAAAACTTTCTTTGCTGTGGTTATAATTTGCTTGATCGATAAAATAGTTATTTAAATTATCATGTTATTGAAAATAAAAAAAAAACTACCATGGACAAATTTTTATAAATAAAAGTAATAAACAAAATGGTTCTAAAAAACATTTGTTTAGTTAAAAAAAAAGTAAATTGAACGATTTATTTTTTTTATATTTGTATTGATTTTTTTTTTGAACGAATCTAATAAAATCATTAATTACAAGTTGTATAACCTCAAATTTTTTTCATCTGTATTTTGATTTATGTACATAGTTTGACAGGTGAAAAACAGCGCGAAAAAAACAAAAAATATTTAATCATATAATTCAAAATTATTAAGGGAGTACTTCCATCGATTAGTTTTCTTACAATTTTTCTAATTTTTGGATATATAAATCTTGAAATTCCCCTGCATCTAATGATCTTAACTTTGTGATGATGAACAATCTAGTATTAGAGATAATTGAGTCTAAACAGGTGAACTTTTTACGTGGTTTAACATTGCAGGTATAGGATTTTTTTTAAATTTTTTTATATTTTTAGTTCTAACAAAAAAACGGTTCTTACAAATTTGATAAAAAATTAATATGTCAAAATTGATATAATTTAGAAAATTTTGGAAAAAAAATTAAACGCTTGAACTTTCTAGAATCAGAGATATTGTTAGTTAAAGTTTGCAATATTTATCAATATTTGACATGAACGTGAGGCCGAGTGTATCCGAGCGACAATGATGGGTCGCGCGCAACTCTCCACTTATATATATCACACATATACATACAAACATCTAGATAATAAATAAACTATAATTTTATTGAATAAAAATTTCCAATTATTTTTAAACAAATTGATTATATTAACTAATGAAATAAATAATCAAATGCATATTCCAATATTGATAATCTCAATTTACAACTAAATAAACAGCTGTCACAACAAGCATCATAGATTCACACCAACACAAGTACACATTAATCCGAGCGTTTTCCCGAACACAACTTGGCTGTGATTGGCTGGGATTTGTACAGTATCAGGCAAAAATTTCGGGCTCCGATATAGACTTTTTGTTGCAATTAACACTACGCTTTTTCCTAAACTTTCTATTTGGATTATCTTAAAAGTACTCCCTTAATAAAAAAAAAACTAAAATGAATTTGGAATAATCAAGAGGAACCACACGGGCTTTCGCCGGAGTTTTGAAAATTTTCAATTTTCAATAGAACAAGTCCGTTACTAAAAATTTTTTTTTTTTTGTTGAGATATCACATCTTTTTGTAAAGTTTTTTGATCATATCGAATTTAAAAAATCCAGCCTCAAAATAATCGTTTTGTAACTTTGACACTTTTACTAATTTGTTTTGAATTTTGACACATACTTCACAAAAAGTTGTTACCAACGTAACAAAAGAAATCTGAATTTTATAAATTTGAAAATAAAAAAAAAAAGAGAAATTATAGGGTTCTGACCATGGAGGTGTATAACTCGTTAAACTCCATGGCGTTAAACTCCATGGATTAAATAAACAAATTTTAATATCATAAGTGTAGATACACAATATATTTTTTTTATTTTTCAGTCAATGTTGGTTGATGCAAATTTATAAAAATTTTATTTTAATTAATAATATTAAATTAATAGCAAAGTGAGCTTTAATTATTTACTACTTTTTTACTGTTTTTTTTTTATGATATTTGGAACTTTACATACATTACTTTAAAATGTAAACACACATATTATTCATATTATTATTTCAAGTTCGGAAAGCCCGGAAAAGACCGATAAATTAGACGAATTTCTGTCTGGTAAGGTAAAGTGGCTCCAGCTGGATCCCGACGTATATGGTCCCACCCCCACCACCGAAGTTTAGTCTCCTGGTCTTCTTGAAAGGGATAAATGTCAAAGGTGAAAACTTTTATACACGAGAATAGGACGAAATAATTTTTTTTTTCTTAAACGGCATATATTCGATTTCTACTCGAAAACGTATTTTTTTCTATCAAATTGTAGCTAAGAAAAAAACGAAAAAATGAGTTATGCTTGTCACGAATTTTGAAGGTTATTTAAGTTTAAAAAAAATTGCTATACAGTGTTAGTGTCTGTCTGTATATGCACAGACACACTTAAAACAGTCAAAAGCCAATTTTCGAGGCAGAATCGCAACAAAATTTCGGGTGCCCAGGCATAAAATTTAGCGTTACGATACACGGCCCCTCAAGCTTTAAATATAAGTCCGAATATGCCACCGGCAAACAGCCTTAGGAACAGTTTCGTACTCATCTCTAAGAAAGTTATTCAAAAATTCCAGAAATCACTATTAATAATGGAACAAAAAAACACGATTGCATGAAAATATTAAAAGATGGAAAGCAATATATGAAATTTTACACGAAAATTCAAATCAGAGAAATAAGTTATTAATCACATTAATTAATTATGAAAAAAATTATGAAGCCATTGAGCTTACCCCAGGATTCCAATACAGCTCAGCAAAAACAACTAAACTTGCTGCAGTCAAAGTAATTCCAGCATTAGCTGCTGTAATCGATAGAACAGCAACCAAACAAGAATCACACTCTTGAAATTTATCCACAAATACTTTTCTATCTTCTGCTTTTGTTTTACCATCAATTTTAACGTAGATAATCTTACTTTTGTTGAGAATATTACAAATTTTAGTAAGCATGTATTCATGATGAGCAAAAACAAGAAATTTGTTTTGTTTTTCAACAAGATTTTTGATATAATTTCCTACTGCAAGAACTTTTTGCTGACAGCTCTCCGCATAATATTTTAATAAAAGACCATGTCTTTCAATACCATTAGTTTTTTGAAGATGGGCTGCCATTGCTACCATCTCTTTTGTAGCAACTTTAATCAACCCAGGATCAAGAATTACGACTTCTCTTATTTTGTCAGGCAATTGCTTTAAAACATCACCTTTCATTCGTCTAATAAGACAAGTAGATTTCAAAAGTAGCTGAAGTTCTCTAATATTTGAAGCTCCTTTAAAATCCCAACCAAATGCATTTTGCTGTCCTTCACAATAACGAACTCCATAATCATGCACTTTCATGAAATTCCGACAAACGAAAGATAGCTGTGAATAAAGTTCAATTGGTCGTGATAAGGCTGGAGTTCCACTGAGTAACAAAACGTGTCTTGCTTGTGTAGCAATTTTTTTAACAGATTTGGTCCTTTCTGTTTTGAAACTTTTTAGAGAGTGTGATTCATCTATAATTAAAAATCCAAATACTTTGTTTTCAAATGTTTGTATATGTCTAGCTAGTAAATCATACGAGACAATTGTAACACGTTCACTGCCAAGACAATCTTTTCCATTAGTGAATTGAAAAACATGCTGAGCTGGAATTGACGGTAAAAATCGAAAAATTGCTTCAGACCATTGATATCTCACTACAGAAGGTGTCACAATTAATAACGGCCAGTCATCTTGAAAGTAGTGAGCAATACCAAGAGCTTGAATGGTTTTTCCAAGTCCCATATCATCAGCAATAATACAGTTACCATTATTTTTTATTCCATACATAACTCCTTCTTTTTGAAAAGGCATTAATTGGGATAATAATGTCTTATCGATTTTATCTTCAATACTGATATGCAGCTTTTCGTCAGATTTTTGTCGTAGATTTACGCGAAAAGTTTGTAAAACGAATGGAGGAATAGATGATATAATAATTTTTGTTCCAAATACCATTTTAATATCCTGTAATAAATTATTATAGTCATCGATATGGAAATTCCACCACTTGGTTTTGGGATCATATTTTTTTGATGAAATTTTGTAAAACAATTTAATAAGTTCTTGGTTATATGATGCCTCTATTTGAAATCGATCCTCAGTTATCATAACACAATTGATTTTAAAAGATTCAGATTTTCCAAAAAAGTTATCTGGATTTATTGTATTAAAAATACGGGGTTGTTTAGGTTTATGTGTAGTAATAGGACTTGACGATAGTTTCCTTTTTTCAGGCACTTTATTTTCCAACTGTTGTAACTTTTGGGCTTTTTTTTGAAGAGCTAAAAGTCTCTTTTTTTCAATTTCCTCTGATGAATACATTGTACCTATTAGATAAAATGGTTGTAAAAAATACATCGAATTGCATTAGACTTAGTTATGTTTGTGTTACAATGAAAAACTAAAAATTACCTGAGGTTCTTTTTTGACATCAGAATTAGAATTGAATATTAACATTATATTTTTTCACCAACACGTATGTCGTAAGTTTAAGTAGTTTTGTTTTCTCACAAGGAGTGAGAACTTGTGAGTAACTTGTATTAACAAACGGAAAAAACAATGGTCTGTAAGGATTGCAGTGTTGGGTAAATGAGCGATTTTTCGAATTATTTACATTACATGTAATTTACGTAAAAAACGTAAATAATGTAAATAACCCATACCTAGCCCTACCTGACGCCAAATAACCTGTTGTTGTAAACAAAAAAAAATATGTCAATGGGTGCATAGCTGTGTTCGATGGTCGTCTCGGCTCAGTTCCGTCTCACTGGCTCCATATACTTGGTTGGCAGGATTATGAAAAATAAAAAACTGAGATATAGAATCGTTTGGGAATGATTTGGGAACGTTTGGGAAATGATTCTCATAATTTAGGAATGCTTAGTTTAATTAATAATTAATAATTAAAGAATGGGCTAAAATTCACTAGATGTATGCGCAAACATATTGCGCATGAAGCATTGCTACAATCATAAACGCCTCCTTCAGTCACTAGAAGTTAAGCACCTGGCCTTAAGGAGAGTATCCACAATGCAAGTTTGCTAATTTAAAGATGGCGACCCAGATAACCATAACTGGTAAGACAATATGCTACTAGTAAATTACCGGAAATTTACTGGTAAATACAAAATATTTCAAAAAACAGGTAAACGGAAAATTACTGGTAGATTACTGGTAAACATTTACCACAAATATTATTGAAAAATTACTGGTAGATTACTGGTAAACATTTACCAAAAATATTATCAGTAATCTACCAGTAATTTTCCAGTAATCTTTGTGGTAAATAATCACCAGTTATCTACCAGTAATTTTCTGATAATCTTTGTGGCAAATATTTACCAGTAATCTACCAGTAATTTTCCGGTAATCATTGCAGCTAAAATGATAAAGATTTCCAGATCCAGATCTTGGGATCTTTATCAAATTATATTTTTCGAACATATTTTTTTTGTTGCTCATCTTGATTTTCCACTTTGCGTATGATGAAGAAAGAAAAAAGAATACGAAACATATAATATTTATCAAGCTCGTATTTCCGAAAAAAAATCAGCATATCGAGTAATCAATATTATATTTATTTTACGAAATTGAATAAATAAATCTTTTATGAATTTTCTATTTCTATAAAATTTCTGGAATAAGTTGATAATTAATATAATGTACATAAATAATCTTTAGCTACATTTTTTCCTTAGCTGTTTCCTTGGATATTTGCATTTAAAAAATTTACATGTATATTTATCGATAAAATAGAAAAAATGTCCAAAAGATAAGCAGTAGCTAAGGAAAAGATGTAGCTAAGAAATTAAGGTTGCCAAAGATTATATTTTAAGGAACATTATTTCAGTAAATATATTTTTAAAAATACAAATGTCAAGGAAAAGCAGTAGCTAAGGAAAAGATGTAGCTAAGGAATTAAGGTTGCCAAAATTATGTTTGAAGAAAATAATGTTGCTGAAATATAATTCTTTGGCAACAACAATACCTAACTATCTTCTCTTAGCTACTACTTTCCATTTTTAGCATTTTATAAATGAAATACATGTAAATTTATTTTCAAAATACAAATGTCCAAGGAAAAGCAGTAGCTAAGAAAAAGATGTTGCTAAGGAATTGAGGCTGCCAAAGAATTATGTTTCAGGAAATAATTCCTTAGTTACATTAATTGTAGCTATATCTTTTCACTAACTATGCTTTTCCTTGGACATTTTTTATTTTATAAATAAAATATATGTAAATTTATTTTTAAAAATACAAATGTCCAAGGAAAAGCAGTAGCTAAGAAAAATGTAGCTAAGGAATTAAGGTTACCAAAAATTATGTTTGAAAGAAAATAATGTTGCTGAAAATATAATTCTTTGGCAACTAAACTATTCTCCTGCTACTGACATTTTTATTATTTTATGAATAAAATACATGTAAATTTTATTTTTCAAAATACAAATGTCCAAGGAAAAAGCGGTAGCTAAGAAAAATGTAGCTAAATTGGGAACTAGAATTATGTTTCAAATAAATAATGTTACATTAATTCCTTAGCTATATCTTTTCGTTAGCTACTGCTTTTCCTTGGACATTTTTTTTTTATTTTATAAATAAAATATATGTAAATTTATTTTTTAAAAATACAAATGTCCAAGGAAAAGCAGTAGCTAAGAAAAAAATGTAGCTAAGGAATTAAGTTGCCAAAAATATGTTTGAAGGAAATAATGTTGCTGAAAATATAATTCTTTGGCAACCTTAATCATACTATCTTCTCTAACTACTGCTTTTCCTTGTTTTATTTATTATCGATAAAATACATGTAAATTTGTTATTAAAAAATACTATTGTCAAGGAAAAGCAGTAGCTAAGGAAAAAATGTAGCTAAAAATTAATGTGACCAATATGTTTCAAGAAAATAATGTTGCTTAAAATATAATTCTTCGGTCACATTAATTCCTTACTATATTTTTCCTTACTACTGCTTTTTCGACATTTTCATTTATTTTATAAATTAATTACATGTAAATTTATTTTTCAAAAATACAAATGTCCAAGGAAGAGCAGTAGCTAAGAAAGATGTAGCTAGGAATTGGGCTGCCAAAGTATGTTTCAAGGAAATAATTTCTTAGTCACATTAATTCCTTAGCTACATCTTTTTCTTAGCTACTGCTTTTCCTTGGACATTTTTATTTATTTTATAAATAAAATACATGTAAATTTTTTTTAAATACTAATGTCCAAGGAAAAGCATTAGCTAGGAAAATTTGAATATAGAATTAATGTGACCAAAAAATATGTTTTAAGAAAATAATGTTGCTTAAAATATAATTCTTTGGTCACATGTTCCTTAACTATCTTTTCTTAGCTACTGCTTTTCCTTTGACATTTTTATTTATAAATAAAATACATGTAAATTTATTTTTAAAAATTCTATTGTCAAGGAAAAGCAGTGGCTAAAGAAAAGATGTAGCTAAGGAATTGAGGCTGCCAAAGAATTATGTTTCAAGGAAATAATTCCTTAGTTACATTAATTCCTTAGCTATATCTTTTCGTTAGCTACTGCTTTTCCTTGGACATTTTTTTTTATTTTATAAATAAAATATATGTAAATTTATTTTTTAAAAATACAAATGTCCAAGGAAAAGCAGTAGCTAAGAAAAAAATGTAGCTAAGGAATTAAGGTTGCCAAAAAATTATGTTTGAAGAAAATAATGTTGCTGAAAATATAATTCTTTGGCAATATTCCTGCTTTATCTTCTCCTTAGCTACTGCTTTTCCTTGGACAGTTTTATTTATTTTATCGATAAAATACATGTAAAATTTGTAATTAAAAATACTATTGTCCAAGGAAAAGCAGTAGCTAAGGAAAAGATGTAGCTAAGGAATTAATGTGACCAAAGAAATATGTTTCAAGAAAATAATGTTGCTTAAAATATAATCCTTTGGTCACATTAATTCTAGTACGCTCTTCTCACAACTACTGCTTTCCTGGACATTTTCATTTTATAAATAAAAATACATGTAAATTTATTTTCAAAATACAAATGTCAAGGAAAAGCAGTAGCTAAGAAAAAAGATGTAGCTAAAATTGAGGCTGCCAAGAATTATGTTTCAAGGAAATAATTCATAGTTGCATTAATTCCTTAGCTATATCTTTTCGTTAACTACTGCTTTCTGGACATTTTAATAAATAAAATATATGTAAATTTATTTTTTAAAAATACATTAATCCAAGGAAAAGCAGTAGCTAAGAAAAAATGTAGCTAAGGAATTATTGTAAAATTATGTTTTGAAAAAATAATGTTGCTGAAAATATAATTCTTTGGCCACCATAATACTATAATCTCTTAGCTACTGCTTCTTGGACATTTTATTTATTTTATCGATAAAATACATGTAAATTTGTTATTAAAAATACTATTGTCCAGGAAAAGCAGTAGCTAAGGAAAAATGTAACTAAGGAATTAATGTGACCAAGAAATATGTTTCAAGAAAATAATGTTGCTTAAAATATAATTCTTTGGTCACATTAATCCTAACTATATCTTCCTCGGACATATTTATTTATTTTATAATAAAATACATATAAATTATTTTCAAAATACAAATGTCAAGGAAAAGCAGTAGCCAAGGAAAAGATGTAGCTAAGGAATTAAGGCTGCCAAGAATTATGTTTCAAGAAATAATTTCTTAGTCACATTAATTCACATAGCTACCTCTGCCTTTTCCTGAACATTTATAAATAAAATATATGTAAATTTATTTTTTAAAAATACAAATGTCCAAGGAAAAGCAGTAGCTAAGAAAAAAATGTAGCTAAGGAATTAAGGTTGCCAAAAAATTATGTTTGAAGAAAATAATGTTGCTGAAAATATAATTCTTTGGCAACCTTAATTCCTTAGCTACATCTTCTCCTTAGCTACTGCTTTTCCTTGGACATTTTTTATTCAT
Source organism: Aphidius gifuensis (assembly GCF_014905175.1). Lineage (NCBI taxonomy): Eukaryota > Metazoa > Arthropoda > Insecta > Hymenoptera > Braconidae > Aphidius > Aphidius gifuensis. The sequence goes on along the minus strand of NC_057792.1, from coordinate 9,613,389 downwards.
TTTATAAATAAAATACATGTAAATTTATTTTTCAAAAATACAAATGTCCAAGGAAAAGCAGTAGCTAAGAAAAAGATGTAGCTAAGGAATTGAGGCTGCCAAAGAATTATGTTTCAAGGAAATAATTCCTTAGTTACATTAATCCTTAGCTATATCTTTTAATTAACTACTGCTCATGGTTTTTTATTTTATAAATAAAATATATGTAAATTTATTTTTAAAAATACAAATGTCAAGGAAAACAGTAGCTAAGAAAAATGTAGCTAAGGAATTAAGGTTGCCAAATTATGTTTGAAGTAATGTTGCTTTGAAAATATAATTCTTTGGCAACCTTAATTCCATCTTCTATACATACTGCTTTTCCTGGACAATTATTTTATCGATAAAATACATGTAAAATTTGTTATTAAAATACTATTGTCAAGGAAAAGCAGTAGCTAAGGAAAAATGTAGCTAAGAATTAATGTGACCAAAGAAATATGTTTCAAGAAAATAACTTAATTCATAGCTACATCTTCTCCTTAGCTACTGCTTTCCTTGGACATTTTTTATTCATTTTATAAATAAAATACATGCTTAAAAAATTTATTTTTTAAAATACAAATGTCAAGGAAAAGCAATAATAGATGTAACTGGAAGATTGAAACTGGAAATCCCCATGTTCAAAATTACTTAGTTACATTAATTCCTTAGCTATATCTTTTCGTTAGCTACTGCTTTTCCTGAACATTTTTTTTTATTTTATAAATAAAATATATGTAAATTTATTTTAAAAATACAAATGTCCAAGGAAAAGCAGTAATAAAATAACTAAGAAATTAAGATTGCAAAAGTATGTTTGAAGAAAATAATGTTGCTGAAAAATATAGTCTTTTGGCAACCTGTATTCATAACTACATCTTCTCACTTTTCAACTACTGCTTTTCCTTGGACATTTTATTTATCGATAAAATACATGTAAAATTTGTTATTAAAATACTATTGTCCAAAAGGAAAAGCAGTAGCTAAAATAATAAGCTAAGGAATTAATGTGACCAAAGAAATATGTTTCAAAAATAATGTTGCTTAAAATATAATTCTTTGGTCACATTAATTCGCTAACTACATCTTCTAACTACTGCTTTTCCTTGGACATTTTTATTTATTTTATAAATAAAATACATGTAAATTTATTTTTCAAAAAATACAAATGTCCAAGGAAAAGCAGTAGCTAATAAGCTAAGGAATTAAGGCTGCCAAAGAATTATGTTTCAAGGAAATAATTCCTTAGTTACATTAATTCCTTAGCTATATCTTTTCGTTAGCTACTGCTTTTCCTTGGACATTTTTTTTTTATTTTATAAATAAAATATATGTAAATTTATTTTTTAAAAATACAAATGTCCAAGGAAAAGCAGTAACTAAACAACAACTAAGGAATTAAGGTTTACTAAAAATTATGTTTGAAGAAAATAATGTTGCTGAAAATATAATTCTTTGGCCACCATAATTCCTTAGTTACATCATAGCTTTTCTGCTTTTCCTTGGACATTTTTATTTTATTTTTATCGATAAAATACATGTGTAGGAGAATTTGTTATTAAAAATACTATTGTCCAAGGAAAAGCAGTAGCTAAAAAAATATATGTAATAATAAAATATTGTACAAAAAAAAGTATAATTTCAAAAGAAAATAATGTTGCTTAAAACCATAATTCTTTGGTCACATTAATTCCTTAGCTACATCTTTCATAGCTACTGCTTTCCTTGGACATTTTTATTCATTTTATAAATAAAATACATGTAAAATTTATTTTCAAAATACAATATCAAGAAAAAGCAGTAATAGAAAAAGATGTAACTAAAATTAAAACTATAAGAATTATGTTTCAAGAAATAATTTCTTAGTCACATTAATTCATAGCTGCATCTTTTTCTTAGCTACTGCTTTCCTTGGACATTTTTATTTATTTTATAAATAAAATACATGTAAATTTATTTTTTTAAATATATACTAATGTCCAAAAGCGAAAGAAGCGTATAGAAATTTAGATAAAAAATGAATTAATGTGACCAAAGAAGTATGTTTTAAAGAAAATAATGTTGCTTAAAATATAATTCTTTGAAGTCACATTTGATAGTCCTTAGTTACATCTTTTTCTTAGCTACTGCTTTCCTGGACATTTTTATTTATTTTATAAATAAAATACATGTAAATTTATTTTTAAAAATTCTATTGTCCAAGGAAAAGCAGTAGCTAAGTCAAGGATAACAAAGTATGTTTCAAGGAAATAATTCATAGTCACATTAATTCCTTAGTACATCTTTTCTTAGCTACTGCTTTTCCTGGACATTTTTATTTATTTTTATAAATAAAATACATGTAAATTTATTTTTTTAAATACTAATGTCCAAGAAGAAAGCATTAGTAGGAAAATGAACTAGATAAGGAATTAATATGGAAAAACAACATATGTTTCAAAGAAAATAATGTTGGCAAATATAATTCTTTTGGTCACATTAATTCCCATAGCTACATCTTTCAGCTACTGCTTTTCCTTGGACATTTTTATTTATTTTATAAATAAAATACATGTCAATTTATTTTTTAAATACTAATGTCCAAGGAAAAGCATTAGCTAAGGAAAAAATAACAATAGAAATTAACAATTAAAATATATTTTCAAGAAAATAATGTTGCTTAAAATATAATTCTTTGGTCATTAAGACATAGCTACATCTTTCTTAGCTACTGCTTTTCCTTGAGACATTTTTACATTTATTTTATAAATAAAATACATGTATATAAATTATTTTTAAAAAATTCTATTGTCCAAGGAAAAGCAGTAGCTAAGGATCAACTAGAATATGTCTGTAAAAAATATGTTTCAAAAAATAATATTTACTTAAAATATAATTCTTTGGTCACATGAATTCCTTAGCTACATCTTTTTCTTAGCTACTGCTTTTCCTTGGACATTTTTATTTATTTTATAAATAAAATACATGTAAATTTATTTTTTTTAATTACTATTGTCCAAGGAAAAGCAGTAGCTAAGAAAAAGATGTAGCTAAGGAATTAATGTGACCAAAGAAATATGTTTCAAGAAAATAATGTTGCTGAAAATATAATTCTTTGTCAACCTTAATTCCTTGCCACAAATATTATTGGTGAATTACTGGTACATTACTGGTAAACATTTACCACAAAGATTATCAGAAAATTACTGGTAGATTACTGGTAAACGTTTACTACAAAGATTATCAGAAAATTACTGGTAGATTACTGGTAAACATTTACCACAAATATTATTGGAAAATCACTGGTAGATTATTGGTAGAGACTACTATAATGATTACCGGAAATTATTAGTCGATTACTGGTAGCAGTTGCCACAAGAATTACCAGTAAATTTCTGGAAATTTTCGTATTTAGTTACCAGTAATTTTCGTATTTAGCTACCAGTAATTTCCAGTAATCTACCGGAAATTGGTTATCTGGGGAATAGCAACACTGAAATATAATAAAACTGCAGTCCAATTCACAGGGCATTACAATTTAGGGCTTTTTTCCTCTACTGGCGGCGCTTGTAGAGCTTTTGTATGTGAAATCTATATAAAAAAAATTTGACAAGCGCCATCACCGGCAAAAAAAAGCCCTAAATTGTAAAAAATTTGCCCTGTGAATTGGACTGCTGGCCAATGCACGGAGTGTCGCTAGAGATAGCAATATATTGAATGGCTTTCCCTCTCACTCACGCATGCGCACATTAAATCTTGTACAGTCAACGTCAAAACAAACTAGTACTACACGATATAAAAGTTACATTATATTTCAGTACAGTCTTAACCAACTTTAGTTGACGTGACTGTACCGACAAGGACAAAAGCCCATCCATTGAATCTCTCTCTCGGCGACGCTAAGTTCGGCTTCCAGCAGTCCAATTCACAGGGCAAATTTTTTACAATTTAGGGCTTTTTTTGCCGGTGATGGCGCTTGTAAAATTTTTTTTATATAGATTTCACATACAAAAGCTCTACAAGCGCCGCCAGTGGAGGAAAAAGTCCTAAATTGTAATGCCTGTAATTGGACTGCAGTTTTACTATATTTCAGTGAATAGCAATGATTGCAGTGTAAATGCATGCTTCATGCGCAATATGCTTGTGCGCATACATCTAGTGAATTTTAGCCCATTCTTTAATTATTAATTATTAATTAAACTAAGCATTCCTAAATTATGAGAATCATTTCCCAAACGTTCCCAAATCATTCCCAAACGATTCTATATCTCAGTTTTTTATTTTTCATAATCCTGCCAACCAAGTATATGGAGCCCGTCTCACTTACGGCAGTCCAATTCACAGGGCATTACAATTTAGGGCTTTTTTTCACCACTCACAGCACTTGTGAAGCTTTTGGATGTAAAATCTATATAAAAAAAATTTTTACAAGCGCCATCAGCAGCAAAAAAAAGCCCTAAATTGTAAAAAATTTGCCCCGTGAATTGGACTGCTGCTCACTTATGGCGCTAGCGACGTACGGTTGTTTGAAGAACTACAAAGGCACAAAATCTCAATACAGGTGCCTATCTATATCATCACTGTATCAATGCCCCAATAAATATTGTTGATTGACGAAATGACGATTGTTGTTGTTGTTCGTTGTCGTTTCAAAATTTATTGTTATTTATTAAAACTTTAATTTTGTAATAACAAAATGAGTTCATAATATTATTTTGATTGTTTTTATCTATTTCCTATGTATGAAAGATAAAAAATTATTGTTCAATAGCACAGATAATAATTCCATCTCCAAAATTTGTATTTTCATTTTTATTTCTTTCATTCACTATTTGCTCTCACCTGAAATATATTTTCTATATTCATTTTGATTATATATTTATCAACTCATTGTAATAGATTATTATGATGACACTGTTTGCATAAAGTAAATAAACAATATTTATTGAAGCATTGATACAGTGATGATATAGATAAGCACCTGTATTGAGATTTTGTGCCTTTGTAGTTCTTCAAACAACCGTACGTCGCTAGCGCCATAAGTGAGCCGTAAGTGAGACGGAACTGAGCCGAGACGACCATCGAACACAGCTCATGTCTCCTTACTAAGGAGTAAGGACTAAGGAGCAAGATCGAGGCCCCGCACCCGTATTCACAGAGCATTACAATTTAGGGCTTTTTTCATCCACCGGTGGCGCTTGTGGAGCTTTTATATGTAAAATCTATATAAAAAAAATTTTTGCAAGCGCCATCAGCAGCAAAAAAAAGCCCTAAATTGTGAAAAATTTGCCCTGCAGTCCAATTCACAGGGCATTACAATTTAGGGCTTTTTTCCTCCACTGGCAGCGCTTGTAAAGCTCTTGTATGTGAAATCTATATAAAAATTTCATAATAATTTTACATACAAAAGCTCCGCAAGCGCCGCCAGTGGCGGAAAAATCCTCAAATTGTAATGCCCTGGGGTACGTTCCAAAACCACTGAAATATAATAAAACTGGAAGCCGAACTTCGTGTCGCCGAGAGAGAAACTCAATGGTTGGGATGTTGTCCTTGTCGGTACAGTCACATCAACTATAATTGGTTGAGACTACTGTAATATAATGTAACTTTTATACCGTTTAGTACTAGTTTGTTTTGACGTTGACTGTACAAGTTTTAATGTGCGCATGCGTGGGTGAGAAGGAATGCCAACCAATGTATTGCTATCTCTAGCGACACTCCGTGCATTGCAGTGCATTGGCTAAGCATAGGAGTTCACCTTCCAGTTTTTATTATATTTTAGTGTCCAAAACCTTCCTTCTGTTCGGTATATCAAGATGGCGGCGATTTAAATGAAATATACGAAAAGTTTAGACAACTCTAAACTAGTTTACACTAGCATAGTTTTTTGATCAAGTTCTATAACATAGCACTATGGAAGAAAAAGTTCATATATAACGGCTATAGGGCGGCGTTTTAATCGTTTTTTGAAATTGTTTCAGCTGTACCAACTTGCTTAGAAACACATAAAAAATAAATAAAAAAATAACCTTTCTTATTTGTTGACAATTTGATATTACGACAGTCAATCATTATACATATGTACTATACATGTGTAAATATAAACGAACAAATTTATCAATAACGCTAACCATTGTTGTTGTATTTTTTTAATGTTGGCCGTATCCAAAAAAACTAGTGTAAAGTTAGCGGTTCTATGCTGAAAATGCTGCGTGCAGCATTTTTTCAACATAGTCCTCAGCAGCCGTTTTCTAGTAAATTTTTAGTGAGATATAGTGACACAAGTGCTATGGCATAGAACTTGGTCGAGAAAAACTATGCTAGTGGCCACACCCTAGCGGAAGAGTCATTAATGAAATGGGCGCTTACTCAATAGCAGATTAATAGCAAGTCAATAGCAAAAAGAATTATGGATTACAAAGGCTCTACATTATATGAACATAACTAAATTACATTTCTACCAATCACTTTTTTTTCAAAAACCAATCAATAATAGTAAAAATAATAAGGAATTTTTTAATGTTTGGTTCACATGAAGTTTTAATGCTGCTTTTTGAGTGATAATTGAAATTATCTGTCAAAAAACACGGATTTTACTGATTTTTTAATGAGGAGCCATGATAATTGGGCAATATTAAAATAGCGGGAAAATTTAAACTTGCACAAAAGAAACATAATTACAAAATAATGGAGCATCATAAATGCAAGTGTTAATGAAAATATTATTAAAAATGTTTTTATTAACGACATAAAATTAAGATTGATAATGAATATCGATATTAATTGGATATAAATAGGAAACTTAATATCAGTGCAAATCAGTGATGCATACTTACAAAAAAAAAATTTTTGTGTGCAATATTGAAATGAATAAATATCAGAAGATAATTTTTTTTATTAATATATAATTGGATTTTATTGAAATATATTGCATAAAATTGATAAATAATGAAAAAAATAAATGGTTTACGCAAAAAAAATAATCACAAAAAGTTCAAACTTTTGGTTTTTTGGGGTTGGTATGACAAGATCTACAATGTAAAAAGCATAGGATTTTATTTAGGACACACCCTCAAAATCTAGCTATGAATGTACCTTAAGTACATAGTCTTATTCGTTAATGAAACTTTATTTAATATATAAAAATAATGAAATACCAACTTGCAAGACTGATTTTTATGTCGATAAATTTATAAATAGAATATATAAGAGCTTGATTACATTTTATTCCAAAAAACTTTGTTTAAATGTACGAAAATGCAAAAGTGTGAAAAGTATCGAATTTATTTTGGTGGGTATGCATATATGGATAGTTTTATTGTTTATCAGCGAAAATCAATATTACCGACTGCTAAAATTCGTTCTCTGTCAAGCAATCATATATCATCCCCACTCTGGGACTCACGTAGAAAAAGTTTTATAAACATTTCTATAAAACGTTTTTATTAAAATTTTTATACAAATTCTTATATAAATTTGATGTTTTTTTTATAGAATAAATTCTATAAAATTTGTGGTTGATTTTTATAGAATGATTTTATTAAATTTTTAAAGGATTTGGTATATAGGATTATTTTTTAAATAAAATGATTTTTATATATCATAATCATAATACTACGATGTTCTATAGAAATATTTTTCTATAGAATTTCGAATGATTTTTATAAAATATCCGAAACGGAATGTTTTATAAAATTTTTCCTATAGAATAGTAATTGACTGGTTGTGATTGTTTGTTATTGTCACATAGCTCATACCACACATTATCGTAAACTGTAAAGCCTGGAGTATTGCATAGAGAAATTTATCACCTTTGTCGTTGTTTCTGTTTCTAGTTTTTAGTCGGTACTACAGGGCGAAATTGCAAAACGAAAAAAAAATTTTTAATAAAGGAATGCACCTCTAAGCTCCATCTTTTTCTTAGCTATTGCTTGTCCTTAGTCATTTATTTATTCAATAAATTAAATACATGTTATTTTGATTTTAAAAAATAAAAATGTCTAAGGAAAAGCAGTAGCTAAAGAAAGGATGTAGCTGAGGAATTAATGTTGCTTAAAACATAATTTTTTCGGCAACCGTAATTCCTTAGCTACATCTTTTCCTTAGCTACTGCTTGTCCTTAGGATTTTTTATTTATTCATTAAAAAAAATACATGTTATTTTATTTTCAAAAAATAAAAATGTCCAAGGAAAAGCAGTAGCTAAGGAAAGGATATGGCTAAGGAATTAATGTTGCTCAAACCATAATTTTTCTGGCCACATTAATTCCTTAGCTACATCTTTTCCTTAGCTACTGCTTTTCCTTGGACATTTTTATTTTTTTAAAACGAATAACATGTATTTTATTTGTTAAATAAATAAATGACTAAGAACAAGCAGTAGCTAAGGAAAAGATGTAGCTAAAAAAAATTATATGGTTAAAATTTGAGTTACTGAGAGATCACGTGGGTTTTATCCGTTTTATCCTGTTTTAAACGTTTTATCCATGGATAATTGTAAACAACTCAAAAACTCACAATATGCCCATCCCTGACCACACTCCTTATTCACCTCCATACAATATGACCATGGAGTGATGGGTAAATGGTCGATTTTTGAGGTTTCTTACACTTACAGTAAGATACTGTAAGATACTGTAAGAAACTGTAAGATACCTGAGACGCCATTTTTGAACATTCTTACTGACTGTCGACTCGATAATTAGCTGTCATTGCTCGATATATGTTGATACATGTATTTTATTAAATAAATATCAAATATATAAGATATCAAAGAGAAGCAGTGGCTAAGAAAAGATGTAGCTCGGAAATTAATGTTGCCAAACAATTATGTTTTAAGAAAGTAATGTTGCTTGAAACAGAATTTTTAGTATTTTTAAAAAATAAATTTACATGTATTTTATTCATAAAATAAATAAAAATGTCCAAGGAAAATCAGTAGCTAAGAAAAAGATGTAGCTAAGGAATTAAGGTTGCCAAAGAATTATATTTTAAGCAACATTATTTCCTTGAAACATAATTCTTTGGCAACCTCAATTCCTTAGCTACATCTTTTCCTTAGCTACTGCTTGTTCTTGGGATTTTTATTTATTTAATAAATAAATGACATGGGGTGCATTCCTTTAATAAAAAATTATTTTTCGTTTTGCAATTTCGCCCTGTATTACCGACTAAAAACTAGAAACAGAAACAACGACAAAAGTGATAAATTTCTCTATGCAATATTCCAGGCTTTACAGTTTACGATAATGTGTGGTACGAGCTATGTGACAATAACAAACAATCACAACAAGTCAATTTTCTATTTATTTCAGTTTGATATGCATTGATAGGAACATTGAACAGTTATTCATCTAATAATTGGAAACCAAAAAAAATAATGTCATGTGCCAGTACTGCCACTACAAGAAACAGCTTTTTCCTATAAAATTTTGGCCGGTATTACAGGGCGAAATTGCAAAACGAAAAAAAAATTTTTATTAAAGGAATGCACCCCGTAAATACGGATGCTGCAGTCCAATTCACAGGGCAAATTTTTTACAATTTAGGGCTTTTTTTGGCCGGTGATAGCACTAGTAAAATTTTTTTTATATAGATTTCACATAAAAAAGCTTCACAAGCACCGCCAGTAGAAGAAAAAAGCCCTAAATTGTAATGTTCTGTGAATTGGACTGCCGGTCTCTGTACGAAACTCAAGAACAATATCTTTTCACTTTCGTTTTGTCGGTTAAGTTCATCATTCATAGATGTGTTCGTTCACTATTCACATCGAGCGTACGCACGGAGCGTATGCAAGGAAGCGCTAAAGTCGTGCGGTCATTTGAAAAAACTTTAGTAACTAAAATTTACTATTTATTTATTGTTATTTTTTTTTTCTAGCTCTTTCGTTCTCTTTATTTATCAATAATTGGTAATTTGTTCTTGCGTCTTAGAAAAAATTATTAAATTAACAAAATAAACACAATGACTGAAAATAACGAATGCGTCGGTAAATTTTAGTTGCTAAAGATTCATTAAATGACCGCACGACTCTAGCGCTTCCTTGCATAACGCTCCGTGCGTACGCTCGGTGTGAAAAGCAGTGTTGGGTAGGTAAGATACCATGTAAGATACTGTATCTTACATCATCGGTTTCATACATCGAGGTATCTTACATTGCGTTCCCAGCGCCTTCTACGAATAAAAGTGGTACCTTCGTGCTACAATTTTTTTTTATTCGATAAATACATGTAATTCATTTATTAAATAAATAAAAATTCCAAAACTAAGCAGTAGCTAAGGAATTAATGTTGCTTAAAAAAGAATTTCTTTGGCAACTGTAATTCCTTAGCTCCATCTTTTCCTTAGCTACTATTTTTCCTTGGGATTTTTATTCATTTAAAAAATTAGTTATTTAAAATTAAAGCAACATTAATTCCTTAAATCATAATTTTTTGGCAACATTAATTTCTTAGCTACATCTTTTTCTTAGCTACTGCTTTTCCTTGGACATTTTAATTTATTTAATAAATAAATTATGTAATTACATGCATTTTATTTTTTAAATAAATAAAAATCCCAAGGAAAAATAGTAGCCAAGGAAAAGATGGAGCTAAGGAATTACAGTTGCCAAAGAAATTCTTCTTTAAGCGACATTAATTCCTTAGCTACATCTTTCCTTTAGCTACTGCTTTTTCTTGGACATTTCCATCTTTTAAAAATAAAATGACATGTATATTAATTATTTAATAAATAGAAAATGTCCGAGGAAAAGCAGCAAAAAATTATGTTTCAAGCAACATTAATTCCTTAAAACTGGTTTTCCTTGATATTATATATATTTATATAACAAATAATTTACATGTACCAATATATATCGAGCAATAAGAACTAATTGTCGAGTCGACAGTCAATAAGAATGTTCAAAATGGCGTCAGAGGTATCTTACAGTTTCTTACAGTACCTTACAGTATCTTACTGTAAGTGTATGAAACCTCGAAAATCGACCATTTACCCATCACTGGTGAAAAGTGAACGAACACATCTCATATTTGTCAAATTTGTTCAATAATTTCGTACGACTGACAACCATGGCAGAGACTCTTGATGAAATTCCAGACGTTGAAATCGATCAAGATGGTGTATTTAAGTATATCTTGGTCCAAGTACACGATGATAATAAGAAGCAGAGCAAACCAATTGTTCGCGGATATGCGAGGTCGATTTGGCATGGTATTTATGTTTTTATATCCAAACGAAATTCTGTTACAATCAATTTTCGATTCTAAGACTTTCCAATGAGCTGTTCTTATTTTGTAAAGCTTTTATTTATTTGTCATCGACAAAAAGCAATTTTTTCTGAGGAAGCATGTTTTTATGCTTCCTGTGATTTTTATACATCTAAAACAGGATAAGAATAAAACTCCATGATATTTTTTGAAATTTCTAAACAATATGAATGCTCGTCAAATGATTATTTCTGCAATCGCAAGTAGACTAGAAATATTATTATGCAGTATTATGTATCAAAGTGTTATCGGTGCTGGTAAGAAAATATCATTTTTTATATTATTGAAATTTTTTTAGTTTTCGGAATAAGGATACCCGGGGAAAAATTTAGACGGTCGTTGACGATCGTGTAAGAAAACTCTTGTCCATGTCTCGGGTGATCTTTGATGGTCTTCAAAGGTCTTCAAAGATCTTTAAAGATCTGTAGCAATCCGTTTTTTGATTTTTTGTAGCAAGATTTTTTGATCTCTGAATATAGCAGAATATATTTCAAGGTCAAAAAATTAATTGAATTTATTAATACTAAACTAGAATAACAAAAAAAAATTTTTTGAAATAAAATTTTAATAAACAAAAAGGCATTATCACGTCGAAAAATTAACAACTGATAATAGCTACATGGAGCTAAAGTTAGCAGAAAACTCTAGAAATATGCTCAACAACCAGGGGCGAATTGAAGCCCTGGATTTTCCGATGAATAAATATCAGAAAACTATATATTATTTTGTAACATGTACAATGGGGTTGATTCGCGAGTGTTTACCAATTATTTGAAGAGCTGAGGGAGGGAAAATGACGGATGTTTCATTTTTTAAGCGAAAAAAACAAAAAGAGTGTAAGATAAAAAAATGATACATACATACATGCATACATATCTCGTTTAAATACAATATTTCAAAAAAATCAACGACGAATAGATGGACGTCGGTGTTAACAGGTTGAAACTTGGAAAAAATTCGGAAGCCCTGTGGTCTAGAGGTTAAGGCTTTTTTCCGGTATGCAAAAGACCCGGGTTCGAATCCTGGCGAGGGAACTTTATTTTTTCCAAGTTTCTGTTTTTTTCAAATATATTATGTTTTATTCGAATATACAATAAATAAAAAAACTCTATCACCTTGAGAGTTCAACACCTGGTTATAAGTAGTATAATAGTCAAAATATGTATATGCATTTCTTATTTATATTTTTAGCTGATATCTACGAAGAGATAAACAAGGAACTAAAAAAGTATGGCCCAGGATTAGATACTGAGTGTGTTGGCGGAGGAAGAATCAATCACAATTCAGCTAAACAGGCGATTAAAGTTTACGGATATTCTCAAGTATTATAGATAAGCATTTTTCTATTATTATTTTTGTGCTTATTACTTTTTGTTTATTTCACGACTTCAATTTCAGGGGTTCGGTAAAGCTGATCATCAGGTTTCAGTTGGCCTTCTGAAGCAGAAATATCCAAATTACGTTATCACGTGGTCAGATGATGGTTACTAATAATTAATAAATCTACATTTATATTTTTTCGTTGTAAAAAGCGATAAAAGCAACAACTCACATGTGTCAAATTTTTTTGGAGACGTTATTTGCCGTACTCAATATATTCTTACGTTACTGTCAGGTACACGGAGAAAAATTCTGTGCATGAGTCATAGATTATGAAGTCATTTCTGGGACTGATTTTCATATATATCTCAATAAATTTTCCTATCTTACAGTCAGCATTTATGCTGAAACCTTTGGTAAAATCTGTGTAATTTATCACGGCAACAAAAATTTTGTATAGCAAAATATAAATTTATAGTATAACGAGCCAAAGACCTCAGTGACGATTTAAGAAGAACGAAAGGCCATTTTTTCAAATAATTATCGTTTAAATGTTTAATTTATATTCAGCAATAATTAGATTAAATGAACGATAATTGCGAGTAGCGAATGTCACACTTGATGTCGTTTTCTGTTTATTTTGTATTTTTTTATTTCGTTATTATATCCGAATGCATTCGAGGGAAACATCAGGATAGCTATTCTCGACATAATTATCCCCTCAGTTATCCCCGGCGACAGGGATAACTATTTTGTGGAAATTTACCTTAATTTATGACTTTATTTGTATCTTCTTCAATGGTTTCCATCAAACGACTATATCGCTTTCGAGCATTTTCATGTTATCCCCTCAGTTATCCCCGGCGACAGGGATAACTATTTTGTGGAAATTCACCTTAATTTATGGCTTTATTTGTATCTTTTCAATGGTTTCCATCAAACGACTATATCGCTTTCGAGCGTTTTCATGTTATCCCCGGTACAGGGGATAATTATGTCGAGAATAGCTATCCAGCAGTCCAATTAACAAGGCAAATTTTTTACAATTTGCTTTTTTTGCCGCTGGCGCTTGTAAAATTTTTCTTATATGGAATTCACATACAAAAGCTTCCCAAGCACCACCAGTGGAGGGAAGCTAAATTATAATGAGTGGACTACAATAATCAGTCACAGAACCAAAATTTTTACAATTTAGGGCTTTTTGCCGGTGATGGCACGTAAAATTTTTATATAGATTTCACATACAAGAGCTCACAAGCACCGCCAGTTGAAAAACCTAAATTGTAATACCTAATGAATCTGGGGGTGTATTCTTTTAATAAAAAATTTTTTTTCGTTTTGCAATTTCGCCCTCTCGAGGAACGAAATTTATATATAAATTTGTATAATTATATAAAATTTTATAAAGTTGTATAAAGTTATATATGGTTTTATATTGCCACTTCATTTATAAAGCTATATATAACAGTTTGTATAAAACTTTATATAACTATATAAAACTTCATACAATTGTATAAAGTTTTATATAAAGATCAATAACTATTACGTTTATAAAATTTTATACAAGTGTATAAAGGTATATAAAATTGTATAAATGTATATGTAACTGTATTTTAAAATGGTCAAACGCAAAATTTAGACATAAAAAACTGTCCACGCTCAGGACTTGAACCCATACCTTTCGGTTACCAACCCTACGCAGCACCCGATGCGCCACGATAACGCATGTGAATACAAAAATTTATTTGCTTTACATCAACAAGCAAAAGTCACGCCTGCGCAGTCGACTAAAAAGTGGGGGCAGTTGACATTTCTGAGTCCGTCATCAATTCGCTATGCCCCATTGTAATTTTAAATATGTTATTAAGTTATTAAAATTACTATGCTACATTGTAAATTTCCAGAGGATCATTTTAATTTTGTCCACAACAGCAGAGTAAATTTTATAAATATACAAAGCAAAAAAAAAAAAATATTTTTTGCTATGCTGCAATGTAATTTTTTGGCTGGATTATTTTAAATTTGGTTTCTGTAAAAATTTTTTTATGCGTTGTAATTTTTTCATCGGGAAATAGCAAAAAAAAACGTAAGAAAATTGCTATGGTACATTTTAATTTTTTAAGACTACAATTGGTTTTTTTCGTTAAAATGATAGTAAATTTTTTAATAGTCAAAAGATAGTTCTTGGTAATGTGGCAGCATAGTAAAATTTGATGAAATTTTTTTTCCGTGTAAACTCTATTTAGCTTATTATACCTTCTTTGCTTACATACTTATTATACTTATTGACCTTTTTTTCGATAGTAGCCTATCATTTTTCGTTCATGATGCTGTTGGAATCCGAATAGAACACATTATTCCAATTAAAGAAGCCAGCGAATATATGAACTCGCTCTATATTATTATTTGTAACTTTGGATCACTAATTCATGAATATTATGTTCTATAAAGGTTAATATAATTATATAAAACTGTACATGTATAAAACTTATTTATACTGCTATATATAGCTATATATAACCTTATAAAGGTATATAAAGTTATATATAGTCATATACAATTGTATATATCTTCATACAATTGTATATAACTATATATAACTTTATATACCTTTATAACGATCGTTCCTTGGGTAAAAATATCTTCGTATATTCATATACAAGTTTATATACTTTTATAAAACTATATGAAACTTTATACAGCTACATATAGAAATATATAGCTTTATATAATTATATATACTTATACACAAATCGTTCACAACTTTGTACACATTTATATATAACTTTATAAAATTATATATAGCTGTATGTAACCTTATAAAGTTGTATATAATTATATATAGAGAGTTTAAAAATTCTTCAAATTTTTATATAATTATATAAAATTATATAAAATTTTATAAAGTTATATGTGAATATATAAAGGTATATAAAGCTATATATAAATTTCGTTCCTCGGGCTGTAGTACCGACTAAAAACTAGAAACAGAAACAACGACAAAAGTGATAAAATTCTCTATGCCATATTCCAGACTTTACAGTTTACGATAATGTGTGGTACGAGCTATAACAGACAATCACAACAAGTCAATTTTCTATTTATTTCAGTTTGATATAAACATTGAACAGTTATCCATCTAATAATCCATCTAATAATCTAATAATAATCTATCCAAAAAAAATAATGTCATGTGTCAGTACTGCCACTCAGTGATGGGTAAATGGTCGATTTTTGAGGTTTCATACACTTACAGTAAGATACTGTAAGATACTGTAAGAAACTGTAAGATACCTCTGACGCCATTTTGAACATTCTTATTGACTTTCGACTCGACAATTAGTTCTTATTGCTCGATATATATTGGAACATGTAATTTATTTGTTATATAGATATATATAATATCAAGGAAAACCAATTTTAAGGAATTAATGTTGCTTGAAACATAATTTTTTGGCAATATTAATTCCTTTGCTCCATCTTTTCCTTAGCTACTGCTTTTCCTCGGACATTTTCTATTTATTCCTTATATAAAAAGGACAGTTGTCATCGATCTTCCTAAGATTTGATTGGTTATTTGGTTCTCTTTGTCATTCTCATGTCATTTGTCATTCTGTCTTTGTCGGTTGTTAATGAAATAAATAAACAAATTTTCTTTCTCAGTCACTCACATTTTTTTTTTTTTTCCTGTCGTTAAGGTAATCAATAAATTTATTTGTTTATATATTTTGAAATCAAGATTTGACAGATCGCTTGAACAAAAAATAGTCTTTAAATTATAATAACTGTTTTTATTGATAATAAATGAACTGATATATATATAACTTTATTAATATGATGATGGAAAAATCAATAGGCTTATGTACAAGAAAATAAAAGTATGTATCTATATAATATCCACATACATTCTATTTAGAAACAAAAAAAAAAAAAAAAAAGGGAATCATTTTATTCACAATTTTATTGACAATTGAGAATGTAATCATTCTATTTTGACAAAAAAGTAGAATATATATTAGACCTGTCCAAAAAAAAAGAATTTTTTTTTTTGTACCCTCCTGAGGTCTAAATTTGTTCTTTTTGATGACACTGATGATTTTTTTTGAGCCTGCTCATCGGGTTTTTGTATTTCCCATTTGATTAACACGCGCGCGTATGGCTGTATATCTTTGACTTTGCATAACTCAGTCAGTTTTAATCCTAGAGAGTTGATATTAGTCTCGTTTTTTAGCTCATGAAAATACCTTTAAATTGTCACTGTACATTTTATTGTACTGTTAATAGTTTTGTTTCAAGAAAACCTCAAAAATCATGACTTTATAGGTATATGCAATTTAACTTGTAAACGTATTTTATTATTATTATTAGTAGGGTAAGTATTATTATTCGAAAGTATAAAATTAGTGAGCTTGATAAAGAAAAAAAATTTTTATGTTAAATAAAATATGTTTAGCAGTTAAATTGCAAATCATGATTTTCAAGCTTTTTTTGAGACGAAAAAAAAAAAACAGTACAAAAAAAATGTACAGTGACAATTTAAAGGTATTTTCATGAGCTAAAAAACGAGACTAATATCAACTCTCTAGGATTAAAACTGACTGAGTTATGCAAAGTCAAAGATATACAGCCATACGCGCGCGTGTTAATCAAATGGGAAATACAAAAACCCGATGAGCAGGCTCAAAAAAAATCCTAAAAAAAAAATTTTTTCATTTTTTTTTTTGTGTCATCAAAAAGAACAAATTTAGACCTCAGGAGGGTACAAAAAAAAAAATTCTTTTTTTTGGACAGGTCTAATATATATACATATATACATGTCTCTTTAAGGTGTTACCCGCGCATATCTAGAGACCTCTTGCGGATGGCATTTAGAAACATAATATTTCTATGAGTGCGAACGAGATAAAAAAAAAAGGAGAAAATCTTGTTTCTCACTTCCACTTAAGTATTTAGAAAAGACAAAAATTTATTTTTATTTATTATGTAAAATAAAAAGGTCTCAAAGCCCTATTAATTTTTATATCAAAAGTTTCCTTATTGTTTCCTTTATCTATACTTAGTTTTTGATAAAGCTAGCTGTATTTTTCGTGAAATGGCTAACCAGGTTTCTAAAAACTCAACTGGGCTCTCCATAAGAACCTATGTATAACCTCCAAAAAAGTAGCCTACTTTATTAATTAATTACTAAGTAATTAGCTACAAGAAAATTATCATAAAATTTGAGCGTGTGTATTACTATTTCATTAAGCTACTTGAAAAATTTCAAGACTCTATCCGTATTTTTGATTTGTGCTGGATATCCCTTAAGTAAAAAAACTGATTATTTCAGTACTTGGCGAACTGGCAAGTGTTTATGATGGGGAATATACCCCTTCCACATTTCTTTCCATAAGAGCCCACCAGAGTGAGTAAGTGAGAGCTATGTTTTTGTATAACTATTGATAAATATATGACTGTTATAATTTATTGATGGAACTGGTCATGTTGATATGATTAATGGCATAGGTGTTTATTTTTATAATTTCTTCTTTCACATCTTATAAATAATTCACGAAAATGAGTAATGTCACACTTTGTTTAGAAGTTGTGGTGAATTATGTAATGAAAAGAAATTGAAACAAATAAAATGAGGATTCGAAACTTTAAAGGTAATAATATGTTGGTGTTGTCTTGATATTAGTCATGATCTCACTAAAATTTCATTGGAAAATATTTATTAGTCTTACATGTATCTAAGCTAGGCAATTTTTTTGAAGAAGTTCTTTGATCAGTCTGGCCTTAATAAAGAGAAGTTAAGGTTTTCTTCATCAATTCTTGATCAGGCTGGCCTTATTAAGGATAAGTTAAGGTTTTCTCGATCAATTCTTGATCAGGCTGGCCTTATTAAGGATGAGTTAAGGGTTCCTTGATCCAATCTTGATCGAGTTATCCTTAATCAAGCATCTTGATCAAATATTGATCAAATTTCGATCAGGCTTCCAGTGTTAAGGGAACATTGATCAAGTCTCAATCAAGACTTGAAGTCAAATCGGGCTAGCCTGACCAGATTTCCACTCGGGATCATATTTATAAAGAAGAATTTTTTTTTTTAAAATACTTAAGAACATAATAATTCGCTCTGTGTGAATGAATGATTAATTAATCAAAAATATACATACCCCTGAAAACGGAATAGTAAAATGGAAAATGTTTGAAGTAAGCACAAAAATGTTATAAAGAAATGGATTTTTTTTCGACAAAGGTTGCCGGAAATTTCATTGTTTTATAAATTATATGTTATTCGTGAAAATATAATGTCGAAATTTTTTTGAAAACTAATAATCAACATAAATGAAAAATAATCGAAAAAGAAGATTTTAGAATAGGCGCATGATTTTTCAGATCTTTAGTTTATGATTTGACGAATGGCTCAAGAAAAACGAAATATTAGCCACTTTTTGAATTTATTTTATCTACAAGTCGTGGTAAATATAAAACTGCATAAAATAAAGAGTTATAATCATTTCATGAAATTGTTTGGAGATTTTTATTGAGGGTGAGTTTGAAGTCTCAGATTCATAGTTTCACAAAAATTCTATTTAGAAATATATGTTTTATGTACATGACTTGAAGCAGGAAACGTCGTATTTCGTGTACAAGTTATAGCAAATATAAAAAAGAGTCAAAATTGATTTTAAAATTTTTTAGGATAGAAGTACTGCATGGACAAAAATGAAAAGTAAAATTTATCATAAAAAAATTGTATAATTAATATTTTACGGAGGAAAAGAAGAATCTAAGGACAAAATCGAATGAAAATTACCTATTAATAAAATGAAAAAACGGAGACGTGTTTTTATATTTTTTTAATATGAATTTTACAATTTAAAAAAATAAAACACAAGCTTAACCATATTAATTTATAAAATTTACATTTTTTTTTTCCTGTAGTTTTGTTCATGAGGTGTTTTCTGAATATAGGAATCATGATTTCGGGAAAATTCTATTTAGAAATATTTTATTATGAACATGAGTAATTTTGAAATGAATGTTTGATTAATTAATTGGGAAATGCATCACAGAAATGAAAGAATCGAAAATAAAGTGATCGAGACTTTGATGAATAAAGTATTATGGGTAAATTATGAGAAGGGTTTTTTAAAAGACATGAGAAAACATAATTATAGTTTGCTCTTTTTGTAACTGAATGATTAAGTTATCAAAAATACTCAGCCATGAAAAACTGAATAGTGAAATAAAAAATATTCGAACTAAACATCCACAAAAATGTCATAAAGAAATGAATTTTGCTTCAACAGTGGCTGTACGAATTTGTTTAAACTCTATCTTTTTTAAAAATTGTCTTTTATTCGTGTGAACAGAGTGTTGTTTTTTTTTTTAAATTATTACTAAATAACAATGAAAATAATTGAAACATAAATGTGAATTACTATTTTTACAAAATAGCTCAATGAATAATGACATCAAGAGAAAGTATGATTGTGATAATATTTTTTAAAAAACTATCTTCTCATTTTTATGAGAAAAACAGGCGCGCGTCGAGACTTCGTATTAGGCTCAATTTATGTGTCTCAAAAAACTCTATCGCCCGCTTTGCAAAATTCCTTTCCATTTATAATAGTTTTTGAGAAAAAAAGAAAAAAACTATAAAATTAAAAAAAAAAATTCTGATATTTAATTTTTTTTCTCGAAAACTGAGAAAAAAACCCCTAATGCCGTCACTAGATTTTTTTTAAGGCACATAATATGAGCCTAACACGAACTCCCTATCTTGATTATAACAAAAGTTATGACTCGCCGAAAAAAAACTTAAAAACGGCGCAATGAATAACTCAACGCGAAATCAAAAGAGAGACTTCGTATAAGGCTTTTATTATGCGTCTCAAAAAACTCTATCGCCCGCATAATGGGTTTTTCCCCTATCTATAATAGTTTTTGAGAAAAAAAAAAAAACCTTCAAAATTTGAAAAAAAATTCGGATATTTAATTTTCTTGCTCGAAAACTGTTATTGAGAGAAAAAAAAATCCGTAATGCCGTCACTAGATTTTTTTTAGGTGCATAATTTGAGCCTAATACGAACTCCCTATTTTGATTATAACAAAAGTTATGGCCATAGCCGGCTCGCCGAAAAAAAAATAAAAAAAACGGACCAAAAAATGTCATCATAGAGTTGAAATAAAATGTTTATAAGGCTCCAAAAAAAGCTTTGAAAAACTCTATTGCCTTTCTTTTAAATATGAATAATGTTTTCGTTAATTAACGGTTAAAATATGTCTAAGCAATAAAAATAACAATGACCCTAGCCGGAGTATTGAAAATTTTGAATTTTCAACGGGTAACGCTGGCCACATGCCCCAACAAATGTTACCAGGTCTTTTTTTTTATTCAAATATTGAAGAGATAGCTACTAAATTACAATCAAATTTATTTCCATTATAATTTGTATCAATTTTATCTATATTTTTCAGGCTGTACACGGAGAGAAATCCTCAGCAAATATTACTGTAGTGGTATCGTAAAAATCATAGCTGACGTCATTAAAGCGACTAATTCCCACTTATTATAATGATTATTATTATATTTCATCTAAATTTTTTACTGTAGTCTACCGGAATTTTTGGAGTTCTCGAGTTAATGGTATACTTTATGCCAGAAATTACTGTAGTGTACAGCAGGTTTTCCCGCCAGATGACACGAATATTTATTGGAAATCAAGTGTGTTCCTAACCTCTTCTAAAAAAGTTTATTGTTTTTATTTTATTCATGAATTTAAATAAAAATACGGTGAAACACATGAAAATTATAAAATGGTTTATTTTTTTAAAATTAATAAACACATTACATTTTTATTCTGATGTTTAAACAATAAGGTTTTATTTAATTTTTTGTGTTGTTTTTTTGTTTTGTTTTGATTAAAATTACTGTAGTGTAGTAGGAAATTCTAGTCGATCCTGGTGGCCTCCCCACGCAACTTCTCAATTTCCAGTAGGACTACAGTAAAATTTGTTTGATACTCTACAGCATCATTTGCTGCGGATTTCTCTCCATGTAACATGTCAGATTACGAGGCTGGAATTAGTTCAATATTCAATAATATTGAAAGCTTAAGTCATCTAAAGTTGATATATCGGGAAAATATTAAAAGATATTATCCCAACAAAAATCCTGAAGATAAAAGAACAGCTGAAAAAACTCAGTATTTCATGAATATATATACATAAAATAAAAAGTACACTGAGAGAAATTTTAACTAAAAATTAAAATCATGGTTGAATAGAAATTACTATAGTACTTTGTAATTTTTGTTTTAATTCTGGGACTGGCCGCGAGAGTCGGAATTCTACAATAAAATTATGTAAAATGTGCAAAATGTCAAAAAATTGTTGGGTTACTTCAAGCCTCTATACATCATTATCTATTGCAGATGGACATGGGGTTGAGTGAAGTTTATTATTGAAAATTCAATTCTAAACAATTTATAAAGAATTACTTTTTTTGATTAATGTCTTAGATAATGAGTTATGAGTTAATTAAAATAAAGACATACATGTTTTGTGAAAACAATAAAAATTATTATATGGTTGAATAAAAAATACTGCACAATTTAATAAATATTCTTATATATATAATAAAAATTATCATGTAGACATATAAAAGTTAGCATAGACTTAAATATTTTTTACTATATAGCTTTGTAAAAATTCTGTCTGGGGCGAAATAACACAAAGATGGCCGACCGATTGAACAAATGATTGAACTGTCATGTAATTTCAAGCATTTCTACAGCCTTATCTGTTGAAGTTAGGTATGGGGTTAAGCGAGGTTTATTGTTGGTTATTTATTTCTAAACAATTTATCAAGAATAACTTTTTTCTATTTAACAATTAGTTTTCGAGTTTTGAGCGTGTAAACTCCTTAGCTACTATTTTTCTTTGGGATTTTTATTTATTTAAAAAATAAAATGCATGTAATTTTATTTATTAAATAAATTAAAATGTCTAAGGAAAAGCAGTAGCTAAGAAAAAGATGTAGCTAAGAAATTAATGTTGCCAAAAAATTATGTTTTAAGGAATTAATGTTGCTTTAATTTTAAAAATATTAGCTATGGAAAAGATGGAGCTAAGGAATTACAGTTGCCAAAGAAATTCTTTTTTGAGCAACATTAATTCCTTAGCTACTGCTTGTTTTTGGAATTTTTATTTATTTTATAAATGAATTACATGTATTTATTGAATAAAAAAAAATTGTAGTACGAAGATTCCACTTTTATTCGTAGGAGGCGCTGGAAACGCAATGTAAGATACCTCGATGTATGAAACCAATGATGTAAGATACGGTATCTTACATGGTATTTTACACATGTAAGATACCAAGGTATCTTACCTACCCAACACTGCTGCCACTACAAGAAACAGCTTTTTCCTATAAAATTTTGGCCGGTATTACAGGGCGAAATTGCAAAACGAAAAAAAATTTTTTATTAAAGGAATGCACCTAATAAGAATATTAGTTATTAAAAAAAGTCAAAAAGTCATCATGGTTATTGTGTATTGTTGTTGTTTAATTGTTTATTATATTAATAAAATTTTATGTATTGTTGTCAAAAACTTTGAAAAAAACAATATAATAAACAATTAAACAACAACAATACACAATAACCATGATAAATAACGTATTTTTGACTTTTTTTTTTGCTATTAACTAGCTATTATAAAATTTTATGTATTGTTGTCAAAAACTTTGAAAAAAACAATATAATAAACAATTAAACAACAACAATTTAAAAAATAAAATTTGGATATAAAATAAAAATCCAAATAGTAATAAAACCGCAACTCACAAATGGCTCCCAACTAGTGGCACAAACCACGCGGTGAAAAAAAAAAGAGTAATAATTTATATAAATTAATAATTATAAATTGTAGTTGTGATCAAAATTCACAAT
Organism: Aphidius gifuensis; assembly: GCF_014905175.1. Classification (NCBI taxonomy): domain Eukaryota; kingdom Metazoa; phylum Arthropoda; class Insecta; order Hymenoptera; family Braconidae; genus Aphidius; species Aphidius gifuensis. The sequence continues at coordinate 9,589,857 of NC_057792.1, read as the reverse complement.
TGGCTTCCAATTAGCAGCTCAAACCAAGAGGTGAGAAAAAAAAAAAAAAATATATATATATAAATATTTGATAAAAGAAAGAAATCAATAAAATTGTGAAAATTCAGTCGTGAGTACATATAATTGTCTCAAAATTATAATCTCAATCACGAGAGTGAGAAGAGTAATATTGTATATAAAATTGATAAATGTATAAAATATATCATTAAATTAAAATATAAAAAATTGTTGAGAAAGAATTTTCGCATATAAATTAAACGAAAATCAACAAATTTTGTGAGCAAAATAACAATAATAATAATTTGTATACACGTGGCAACGAAGTGTTGAACACGCCATATTTGTGAAAATTCCATCAGAAAAATTAAATAATAATAATAATAATAATAAAATCTGATTACACGTGGCAACTAATGTTGGACACGCTTGATGTGTAAAATTTTGTCAAGAAAATTAAAAATAATAAAAATAAAATAAAATTACACGTGGCAACTAGAAGTTGGACACGTCATAGTATTGAATATTTCATCATAAAATTAAAATAAAAATAATAAAGTACATATATAATAATAATAATATTTTCAATAAAATTAATTGTATGAAAAGAATACGTGAAAATTAAACACAACATTTTCATTAAAAATATATTCAACATAAAATAATTGATAATAGAATATTCAAAATATTGAAATAATTGTCGGTATTCGAATAAGGATAAAATGGAAGAACCAAATACTATATTGAGTCTAAGTAATAATCAGCACATAAAATGTCCAAATGTAATAATTACAATGGGCAAGAATAAATACAAGGCATTGATAAGGACAGGTGGTGCACATAATATGATGTCTTACAATGTTTTTAAACAATCACATCTAGAAGTTTTAGAAATAGATGATGACCAAAATAATCCAGCCAATAAAACAGTTTATTTTACATATATAATAAACGGGGTCAAATTTTATGATAAAGCAGTTGTGGAATATGATCTTGAGTATGATATGATACTGGGCTATCAATGGATGATTAAAAATGAAGTGTCAATAAATTATGGTGATAAATCTATCAGCATAAACAAATATAATATTGTTGAGTATTTTGGTGATATGAAGTCACAACATAAAAATGAAAAATTAAATATTATAGAAAACATGAAAATATTGAGTGAGCAACAGGGGGGTAACACCTCAGGAGATTGCCACAAAAGTAAAAATAAAAATAAAATAAATACAACAAGTGCTGATAAAAGTAAAAATAATAAAAATAATAAAAATAAAAATAACACATTGTTGTGCAAGATGGCAGCCAAAGAGGCAGAAATATTAATATTAAAATTTGAGATAGAAGAGTCGAGACAGGCACAACTAAAAGCCGAGCGTGAACGTGCGCGAGCTGAAAGTGAACGCGTGCAGTTGAAAGTGTTATGCGTGCACGAGCAGATAAAGCCCGAGCACAGCTTGAGGAAAAATTTAAACATATTGAAGAAATAAATAATTGTCAACAAAATGAATTAAATGTTGATGATAATGTGTTTAAAAATGAAAATAAAATAAATGATCAGCAGGGGGGTGATATCTCAAAAGATATTAATCACAATGATAAAACAATGTGTGATCAACACAATCAAACAATAGTGTCAATAATAAAATTAAAAATAAAATTAAATGCAAGATAAAATACAAACATTTAATTAATAATAATAATATGAATGGCAGAAAGTACAAATTTGATGGCAAATTTGGATGTAAAAGATATTTGGGTCATTTGGATATGTTTGTTGACTTTGATTTGACTATTCAATTGAGAAGAGTGAATGCTGAATTACTCTGGTTAATGTCATTTGCCTCATGCCAAGGACCAGGTGGCATATTGTTGATGATCCTAATTCAAATAACTTCAATGTTATATATCGTATATAATATTCTAGAAGTTAAATTCAATAACTCAATGATGGATGCCACGATTACAATATGCTGGGAATATGTAAGATGTGGCAGAAATTCATCTGAATTTTACTAATCAATGTAAATGTATATTATATCCTTTTTAAAAAAAATAATGTAAAGTTTTAATATTTGATAACTATAATTTTGTATGTTAAATTTCAAGGTCAAAGATTAATTTGATTTTAAAAGAAATATTTGTGGTTGTAAATAAGGATTATTGTAAAATTTTATTTAGGTACAGTTAAAATTAATTTTAAATGTAAAATAATAGTGATTTTAAAATCTATGATGATTAAGAATTTTAAATTGTTTATTATAAATATTTTGTATAATACTTGTATGTAAACGCTACTATAATTTTCATTAATATGATAAATCATGTATAATGAAAAAGGGGGGTAGTTGTAGCGTGTACAAATATATATATGTATAAGATGTCTGTATGAGTGTCCGTGACACTAGACGGAGAGAGTTTAGGTGTAAAAATGTTTGTATGTGTGTCTCGATAGGGAGAGAAAAATAGAAACGGCACTTCCAGTCCGGCCACCATCGAGTGCGTCCGCAAAATAAAAATTATAAATATTTTTGGTGACGTGGCTTTACCACATCACCCATACATAAAAGCATATTGTACCAGTATATCATATAAATTGCATATTAAAATACAGAGTTAAAATAATATTAAATTAAAAAAATTGTGTTTGATTTTATTTAAAATATGTAACTAAAATCTTGTAATATTAAATTAAAGTAATTTGTGGTAAAATTTGGATATAAAATAAAAATCCAAATAGTAATAAAACCGCAACTCACATTATTAATTTTAAAAAAATAAACCATTTTATAATTTTCATGTGTTTCACCGTATTTTTATTTAAATTCATGAATAAAATAAAAACAATAAACTTTTTTAGAAGAGGTTAGGAACACACTTGATTTCCAATAAATATTCGTGTCATCTGGCGGAAAAACCTGCTGTACACTACAGTAATTTCTGGCATAAAGTATACCATTAACTCGAGAACTCCAAAAATTCCGGTATACTACAGTAAAAAATCTAGACTAAATATAATAATAATCATTATAATAAGTGGGAATTAGTCGCTTTAATGACGTCAGCTATGATTTTTACGATACCACTACAGTAATATTTGCTGCGGATTTCTCTCCGTGTACAGCCTGAAAAATATAGATAAAATTAATACAAATTATAATGGAAATAAATTTGATTGTAATTTAGTAGCTATCTCTTCAATATTTGAATAAAAAAAAAGACCTGGTAACATTTGTTGGGGCATGTGGCCAGCGTTACCCGTTGAAAATTCAAAATTTTCAATACTCCGGCTAGGGTCATTGTTATTTTTATTGCTTAGACATATTTTAACCGTTAATTAACGAAAACATTATTCATATTTAAAAGAAAGGCAATAGAGTTTTTCAAAGCTTTTTTTGGAGCCTTATAAACATTTTATTTCAACTCTATGATGACATTTTTTGGTCCGTTTTTTTTATTTTTTTTTCGGCGAGCCGGCTATGGCCATAACTTTTGTTATAATCAAAATAGGGAGTTCGTATTAGGCTCAAATTATGCACCTAAAAAAAATCTAGTGACGGCATTACGGATTTTTTTTTCTCTCAATAACAGTTTTCGAGCAAGAAAATTAAATATCCGAATTTTTTTTCAAATTTTGAAGGTTTTTTTTTTTTTCTCAAAAACTATTATAGATAGGGGAAAAAACCCATTATGCGGGCGATAGAGTTTTTTGAGACGCATAATAAAAGCCTTATACGAAGTCTCTCTTTTGATTTCGCGTTGAGTTATTCATTGCGCCGTTTTTAAGTTTTTTTTCGGCGAGTCATAACTTTTGTTATAATCAAGATAGGGAGTTCGTGTTAGGCTCATATTATGTGCCTTAAAAAAAATCTAGTGACGGCATTAGGGGTTTTTTTCTCTCAATAACGGTTTTCGAGAAAAAAAATTAAATATCAGAATTTTTTTTTTTAATTTTATAGTTTTTTTCTTTTTTTCTCAAAAACTATTATAAATGGAAAGGAATTTTGCAAAGCGGGCGATAGAGTTTTTTGAGACACATAAATTGAGCCTAATACGAAGTCTCGACTATGAGTTTTGCGTCGAGTTATTTATTGCGCCGTTTTTATAACTTGTAAAATTTTCACATGAAAACGTATGTACTATTTTAAGTTACATAAATAATAATTGATGAAATATAAAACAGAAAAGATTCACGAACAAAAAACCTTCGGTGATAAATACTCTCTGATGGAAAGTTTAGACACCACAAATTTTTAAGTAAGAAAAAAAATTTTTTCAAAATTTACATTTTAGTTTTTTGATTAAAAACTATTATCAATAGAGCAAAAAACCTATTACGCGGGCGATAGAGTTTTTCAATGCGCTTCTTTCGAGCCTGGTACAAAGTCTCTCGGTTACTTAGTTCGTAAGTTATGAGCGTTTTTTTTTTTTTGCCGATGAATTCAAGACTGTGGCTGAGCCTATGGCTCCCAGCCTCCGTAAAAAAAAAAAAAAAAACAAAACGAACTATTTGATGTTAAATAAATTTAATGTCAAATATTGATCTATTTTTTCAACATCGTTTTTATGAGCGAATTAACCACAAATACATGATGGTGCATCATCGCCGCCACCACCACCACCACCATGTATTTGTTCTATTATGATTGCTGTTGTTTATATATGATCAATATTGTTGTTGTTATTTTGATTTCTACTCGGTACATCATTTACTAAATTATTATTTACTCCTGTTGTTGTTGTTTCATTGAATGATTCAATATTTAATCATCTGTTCCATTTTTTTGTCCTTAACAAATTCATTCAAGATCTTGAATTTATTTCGATCATGGCAAGCACGATCATAACAAGCACAAGCACTTGAATAACCACTATCTTGGGTTTTATTTGTTTATTTGACAAATTCATTTCAAATACTCATTATTTGATTTAAAATATTATTACAACTACCAGTACAAGTCTCATGAAAATTACCAGACATTGGTATAGGATCTCGTCGTATTTTAAATTTTACTGATTTAGGATTACCAGTACATTTATCAGATGTTTTTGATAATATTTCAGTGTCATTAATTGTCTCTTGAAATCCTATACAATCTAAATTACCATCTTTGCTATCTTTACGTTCACGTGGTACCACATTTTATCCACATATTATTTATTGTTGTTTGGTATTGTGATTATGATGTTGCTGTCGTATTATGTCAAGCACTTAAATAACCACTATCTTGTGCATTAATTGTTTATTTAACAGATTTATTTTAGATACTCATTATTTGTTTAAAAATATTATTATAACCACCATTACAAGTCTCATCAAAATTATCAGACATTGGTATAGCACCTCGTCGTATTTCAATTTTTACTGATTTAGGATTACCAGTGAATTTGTCACATTTTTCTGCTAATATTTCAATGTCATTAATTGTTTCTTGAAATCCTATACAATCTAAAATACCATTTCAACTATCTTTACGTTCACGTGGTACCACATTTCATCCACATATTATTTATTGTTGTTTGGTATTGTGATTATGATGTTGCTGTCGTATTATGTCAAGCACTTGAATAACTATTATCTTGTGTATTATTTGTTTATTTAACAGATTAATTTTAAATACTCATTATTTGATCAAAAATTACATAATAAATTATATATTGTATATAATAAAAGTTTTAACCTTAATATTCACCTTTGTCTCTTGAATCTTTCATGGAACTAAAATTTTGAAACAAATTTTAAACAAATTTTTTCGTATCGTTGTCAAGGGAATAAATAAATAAAACAAGATAAAAAATAATTTAAAATTACTTACCTTCATACCGTTACTTTCGTTGCATCCATCTTTTGTTTTTTTTTTTTACTGCCCATTCTAAAGAAGTTTCACTTCAAAAACAATATAATAAATATACAAAACAATATACAATACTGAAGTATCGAGTACTTTTTTTTTTTTTTTTTTTTTCAAATGAATTATTCGATTATAATATTTTTATTTTTTTTTAACTATATATTTATCGGAAAATCAGGAATATTTAAAAAAAAAAAACTATTATTAATTGATTTGTTTATTCAATTAAAAAAATTCCACCCTACGGTAGGCCATACGTTACTCGGTAGGTAAAGAAATCATCACTTTAGTGAAACGTGGTAAAAACACTATTTTTTTTTTCTAATATAATAGAACCATGGTTTGCAAACAAATAAAAATAGAAAAAAAAACCCAAAATGAAAAAAAATTAACCAAGTGATTTCATATTTTTTCTTGGCTCAGTACACCCGATTTTTTTTCCGATTCTTGACAAAAAGTATCGAGAATCGATACATCGGCCCAAAAAAAGTATTTTTACTCGATACTTTCTGATTTAAAATCAGCTTGTCGATACATCGGCAAAAATCGAAGACCACTAATCACGCTATAATAATGTGATAGAAACATTGTTAATTTTTTCCTTAATTTATGTAGATCAATTCAATATGTTTAGTAAAATGCAGAGCCTTTGTAATTCATAATTCTTTTTGCTATTGACTTGCTATTAATCTGCTATTGAGTAAGCGCCCATTTCATTAATGACTCTTCCGCTAGGGTTAATTTTTCCGAAAATAATTCAGAAACAGAGAAATTCCGGAGTAATGTTTCCACCAGGGCAAGAAAAGGATGTGGCAAAGAAATTATTGTTGCTGAAAGTCCTTCGCCACATCTTTTCTTTAGCTAATGCTTGTCCTTGAGGTTTTTATTTATTTAATAAAAAAAATTCATGTAAGTTCCTTGTAGAAAAAAAAAAACGGCCGAGAAAAAGAAGCAGCTAAGGAACAGAAGTAGCTAAGAAATTAATGTTGCCAAAAATCTTTTAAGAAACATTAATTCCTTGAAACATAATTGTTTGGCAACATTAATTTCTTAGCTACTGCTTGTCCTTGAAATTTTTATTTATTTAAAGAATAAAAAATATGTCATTTTATTTATTAAATAAATAAATATATATAGGACAAAAGATAGCTAGCGAAAAAATGTAGCTAAGGAATTAATGTGACCAGAAAAATTATATTTTGAGCAACATTAATTCCTTGGCTACTGCTTTTCCATGGACATTTTTTTTTTTTGAAATAAAATGATATGTATTTTATTTAGTAAATAAGTCAAGGACAAACAGTAGCTAAGGAAAGAATGTAGCTAAGGAATTGAAGTTGCATACAAAATAATTTTTCTGGCCAAATTAATTTATTAGCTACATCTTTTCCTTTAGCTACTGCTTTTTCTTGGACATTTTTATTGTTAAAAAATAAAAAATTACATGTATATTATTTATTAAATAAATAAAAATTCCGAGAATAATTGGTAGCTGAGAAAACGATGTAGCTAAGGAATTAAAGTTGCCAAAGGAATTATGTTTTGAGCAACTTGAGAAATACTCCGTAAAATTCCGGAAAACTCCGTATCACTCCGGAATTGGCCCATTAAAATTTTTTGGTCATTCATTTTCCTTCATTTTAAACAGGAATTCGAGTATTTTGGAATTGATACGGATTTCTCGTATTTTTCCGCACTTTCCAAGTGAGCCAATTCCGGAGTAATCCGGAGCAATTCGGAATAATCCGGAGCAACTCGGAATAATCCGGAGCAAATCCGGAATAATGTGGAGATATTCCGGAGCGATTCCGGAATAATCCGGAGTAATCCGGAGCAATTCCGGAGAATCATTTCCACCAGGGTTGAGCAACATTAATTCCTTAGCTACATCTTTTCCTTAGCTACTGCTTTTCCTTGCAAATTTTTTTTGTTAAAAAATAAAAAATTACATGTATATCATTTATTAAATAAATAAAAATTCCAAGAAAAAATGGTAGCTAAGAAAAAGATGTAGCTAAGGAATTAAAGTTGCCAAAGAAATTATGTTTTGAGCAATATCAATTCCTTAGCTACATCTTTTCCTTAGCTACTGCTTGTTTTTGGTTATTTTTTATTCATTAAATAAATAAAAATTTCAAGGACAACCAGTAGCTAAGGAAACGATGTAGCTAAGAAATTAATGTGGCCAGAAGAATTATTTTGTAAGCAACTTCAATCCCTTAGCTACTGCTTGTCCTTAATTCATTTAATGAATAAAATACATGTTATTTTATTTTTGAAAAATAAAAACGTCCTAAGAAAAGCAGTCGCTAAGGAATTGATGTTGCTCAAAACATAATTTTTCTGCCCACATTTATTTCTTAGCTACATTTTTTTCTTAGCTACTGCTTGTCTTATATATATCTCTTTATTTTATAAATAAAATACATGTTATTAAATTTTTCAAACGACAAAAATGTCTAAGGAAAAGCAGTAGCTAAGGAAAGAATGTGGCTAAAGATTTAATGTTGCTTAAAACATAATTTTTCTGGCTACATCAATTTCTTAGCTACTTCTTTCTCTTAGCTATTCATTTTCATCGGATTTTCTTTGATAAAATCGGTAAATTCAGATTCTTGGTACCCAGCGGTGAGGGTCATGCCCTATCTTGGATTATGCCATTCTACTGCTCTTCGGTAGATTCAGTTTTAGCTCTCTCGTTTTGGCTAGTTTTGCCAAGTCAAATAAAAGTAAATAAAGGGAATAATTTTTACTTTTTAATTAATAATACGCTAGATTTTTTCCTTAGCTAGATTTTTTACTTAGCTTCAATTATAGCCAAACACACAATATCTACATAATTTTACCAGCTTAATTTTTTCTTTAGCTACATCTTTTTCTTAGCTAGATTTTTTACTTAGCTACATCTTTTACTTAGCTTTAATTAGAGTTAAACTCACAATATCTACATAAATTCACTAGCTCAATTTTTCCTTTAGTTGCATCTTTTCCTTAGCTAGATTTTTTACTTAGCTACATCTTTTACCTAGCTTTAATTATAGCCAAACACACAATATCTACATAATTTCACCAGCTTAATTTTTCTTTCAGCTACATCTTTTTCTCAGCTAGATTTTTTACTTAGCTAGATTTTTTACTTAGCTACATCTTTTACTTAGCTTTAATTATAGCCAAACACACAATATCTACATAATTTTACCAGCTTAATTTTTTCTTTAGCCACATCTTTTTCTTAACTAGATTTTTTACTTAGCTACATCTTTTACTTAGCTTTAATTAGAGCCAAACCAACAATATCTACATAATTTTACCAGCTTAATTTTCTACTTAGCTAGATTTTTTACTTATAGCTGTAATTGTAGCCAAACAATCAATTTCTAGCTCATTTTACTATCCAAATTCTTGGGTAAATTGTGAATAAGAAAAATATCTAAAATTAATTATAAGAAAATATAAGAATCAAACTTAAAGAAAAATTAGAAAAAAAATTTTAAAAAAATTCTAAGTCCCTTATTTTACTTTTATTTGACTCGGCAAAACTAGCCAAAACGAGAGAGCTAAAACTGAATCTACCGAAGAGCCGTAGAATGGCATAAACCGTGACTCTCGCCACGGGGAGGTCCCCAGGAGGTTCAATCTGAATTTACCTACGTCCACAAAACCGACACACGACTATAAGAATTTCTAAGTCACAAAAATACATAGTAAGAAGCATTTAAAAAATAAAATATTATGTCTAAAAATTTCTAAATAATAATCTTATAATTTAAGACACATTAGAATTTTTTAAATATCATTATTTTTTTTGTCAAAATTCATTCAAAAAAAAAAAATCTAATATGCCTAAAATTATTAAAATATTATAACTTTAATATTGAACAAAAATTTTTATTAATAAAATGCTTTTTTTTATATTAAATACAAAATAAAAATATACTGTCGGATTTGTGTCGGATTTACAATTCTCACAGTCGTGTGTCGGAATTGTGTGAGAATTGTAAAATCTCACAGTCGTGTACAGATGATTCTGACAGCTAACCTCACTTTTAACACATAAACAGAATTGAGTTTTTTAAATAAAAAAATTATTTAAAAAAAATTCTAATGTGTCTTAAATTATAAAAATATTATTTAGAAATTTTTAGACATAACATTTTATTTTTTAAATGCTTCTTACTATTTATTTTTGTGACTTAGAAATTCTTATAGTCGTGTGTCGGTTTTGTGTCGTTTTTGTATGAGATCAGTGCACAATCCGACTATCGGCATTTTCGCTAGGGGTACAATATTTATTCAATAAATAAATGATTAAATTTTCAATTGGAAATATTTTTGACATGCTATACACTGTTTGTTTACATGTGGTAAACATCAAGGTCTGTAGATTAATAGACGGCTGGGATAAGGTCGTCGCATGACTCAGTGCGCATGCGCGGTCAGCCATGTTTGATGCTATTCCCCACTCCTAATGTTCACCACACAATGTAAACAAACAGTGTATGGCATGTCAAAAAAATTTCAACATCAAAATTTAATCATTTATTTATTGAATAAATATTGTACGTCAACGTTGTGCGATCGGTTGCTTCCCCCAGAGATTCAGATCATCGTCGAAAATGATCTACTGGTGCTGGTGTGAGCCAAATAAAACCAAGCTCAACGTTATGTGAGGTAAGATTATTTCTTCACATGATTTTCTTTTTCCTGATCAAAATTATTAGTTTACTAGTTTAAAAATATTGATATTTACAGATATATTTATAAAGATCCAACATAATGAATCTCAATATGAACAACATCGTCAGGATGGCTCAAAAAAAATTAAAACCAAATGCAGTACCAACTTTGTTTGGTGATGTTTTGATAGTTTTTTTAAGTAAAATTCACCAAAATACAAGTGACGTGAGTAAGAATAAACATTGAATTTTAACTTATATTAAAGTTGTCTTGATAAAAAAATATTAATAGTTATTTTTTTTTTAGAACATGATGTTAATTAGAGTTCATGTGAATCACTAAAGCAGTTGTCAACAACAAACTTAGGTGAATCTTTTTCCAGACCATTGCTTGATGTAATCATAGATAAATATACCACTGACAACAAAAAGAGTTTATTCAAGTTACCAAAGTCTAATAATACCAATAAATGTTTACCAAGTGATGAGCAGCAGATTGAATTGCCACTAGTAAACTTGGATAAGGATCATATAGTATCAATTGATACTATATTATTAATTATTATTAATTAATATATTAATTAATTATTAATTAGAATTATATTAATTCTAATTATTAATTAGAATTATATTAATTCTAATTATTAATTAGAATTAATTCTTGCTGATGAATTACAAGCAGAAATAATAAAAAAATATAATGAAGGAGTTATCAAATTTAATTTCATGCTTCAAAATCAACATTGTCTTTATCACCACGAAATTTCGAGTTTAAACTAGGAAGTAGAAAGCAAATAATAGTTTCACTGCGAATTACGAAGTTGAATAAGAATGGATACTGTCAGAAAGACAACGAGAAAAATTAAAAAAGCCAAACAAGTTTAACAAGCTTCTTAATGTATTCGGAAAATTGTCCATTTTAAAAAACCTTTTAATTGAGTTATTTACTATTCACTTATACTTAGTATGCGACAGGCAAAAGCCTACTAAAGCCAGAAAAATATATTTTGTTGTCAGATAAAAAATATTATTCGACTATTTTATTTTTATATTGAAAAGAAAAATTGTATTATTCGAGTAAATTTTTGTTTCACTACTTACAACTATTTATATTAAACTGTCTGATAACTTTGTCAATTTTTCAGAATATTTAATTAATTATTAATTGAAAAAAATTAAGTGTTAACTTCTTGTTGTATACTGTTTCTGTAATAGACCAGATGTAAGCTATAAAGATGGTTTAAATAATGCGCGCCTAAAAGTCGGCCATGTTTGACGCTTGTGCGACGACCTTATCCCAGCCGTCTATTAATCTACAGACCTTGGTAAACATTAGTAGTCGGGAACAGCACCGAACATGGCTGACCGCGCATGCGCACTGAGTCATGCGACGACCTGATCCCGGCCGTCTATTAATCTACAGCAGTCCAATTCACAGGGCAAATTTTTTACAATTTAGGGCTTTTTTTTGCCGGTGATGTCGCTTGTAAAATTTTTTTTATATAGATTTCACATACAAAAGCTCCACAAACGCTGCCAGTGGAGGTAAAAAGCCCTAAATTGTAATGCCCTGTGAATTGGACTGCTGCACCCGTATTCAGAGGATGTTCTCATGAGGGCTTTTTTTTTCCGATGGTGGCGCTTGTGAAGCTTTTCTATGTAAAATCCAAGAAGACTAGAAAGAAGGAGAGTCAACTCCGTACATTAGAAATGGGACAAAATATGTCCTGTACCTCAAGCTTCTCAAATTCGCCAATTTGGCGCTGATTGTTCTCAGCCGTACTTATGCGCTAACTACATATTTCCTAATAAATATTGTTATAGCGCAGATTCGTTTGGGATAGCGTTTTTTATTTTTTTTTTTTTCTGTCATGTAATTTATATACATGTTTTATATCAAAATTATACGTAAATATTCCACGAGTTTGTTGCACAAAAAGTGCTTGGAAAACCAAAAACAAGAGTGATTTGACGGCTTTTTCAGATACCAAAAGTAAGTTAGTTCAACATCGTTAGACCAACACTTTGATAAAAAAGAATTCTTGCCAGAATTTAATTGTTTTTGTTTATGTTAACAGTTTATCATTAATTGATGTTTAAAAAATCATACTTCTTACATGCTTATAAAATCATTGATGTATTTGTTTTTGTTAAAACCCTATTTATTAACTTTTCTACTGATAATCATTGAATTTAAATTTTGTTTACTATTTTCATGTTTCTTATTTTCTGCAGGATGCTCGTGTAACATGGCTTAATGTGATAGTTGTTAACAATTTTTGTGAACTATATTTTCAAGAAGAAGATATAATTTGATTATTTCATACAATAAATCCCAAACATTGTTGATAATGTCAATAGTGAGACAAAAACGTAGATGTGCAGCACCCGTATTCACAGGGCATTACAATTTAGGGCTTGTTTCATCCACCGGTGGCGCTTGTGGAGCTTTTATATGTAAAATCTATATAAAAAAAATTTTATAAGCGCCATCAGTGGCAAAAAGAAGCCCTAAATTGTATAAAATTTGCCCTGAGAATACGGGTGCAGCAAGACAAACATAATCATAGTTTTGATGATCCATGTGCTGTATTATCTAAGTCAGCAACTCAAAAATCGCGTGATGCTGCAGATGAAAATAAGATTGAAATTAAAATTATGCTGGCTGATCGTATACAAATAATTGATAAAAATTAAATTAAATTAAAAATTAAATTTATTAAATAGTCATAATAAAAAAGTCCAAATAATATATTGTTGATTTTTAGGAATACGAAATTGATAGTTATAATTAAAAATATTGTTATTGAATAACAAGATTGAGTCTTGCTACGAAAAATTGAGCACTTTCAAAAATATTTCTACCATCAAAATCATTATTTTTTTTATACAATTGCTTCGATAAAAATGTACACAATATTACTGGATATAATTTACAACGTCAGCTAGGTAACTTAATAAAGAGTTGAGTTCACTATTTATAATTTGAGCTTTGTTACATTCAATCTTTTCTAGCATCCCAAATTTTTGTAATGTTGACAAACAAAATTTATTGTCAAGTGAACAAGTTGATATGATTTTATTGTAGTACTTTATGTTACTTGTTAAATTTTTAAAACGTTACTTATCGATCATCATCACCCAGTGAATTTTTGTCTGTTTAATATGGATCAACAAATTGATAAACCTGATATATTCCGACATTTCTAAGATGATCGAATAATAAACCTGCGCTATAACAATAATTAAAATAGTTAGCGCATAAGTACGGCTGAGAACAATCAGCGCCAAATTGGCAAATTTGAGAAGCTCTAGGTACAGGACATATTTTGTCCCATTTGGCCTATCCCCCACTACAGGGAGTTGACTCTCCTTCTTTCTAGTCTTCTTGGTAAAATCTATATAAAAAGTTCACAAGCGCCGCCATCGGAAAAAAAAGCCCTAATGAGAACATCCTCTGCACCCGTATTCAGAGGATGTTCTCATTAAACTTTTAACTATAGAGCTTTTCATCGGAAAAAGCGCCACTAATGAAAAGTACATCCTCTGAATACGGGTGCTGAATATGGGTGCTGACCTTGCTTATACCCATGGTAGAAGTACTACAGGTATGGCAGTAGTCCATGCTTTTTTCGTCGCGTTCTGCGCAGCCTTATTTTTTCAACCAATCAACAACGCGCCATCGAGCAGTTTGCTTTTCTTATTTTTCCTTTTTTTCTAACATGCAATCTCTATTATAAGAGCCTCTCTCTCTAACATACTGTTTTGACAACTATTTTTTATATTGTTGTAAATACTAATAAATATATGTGGAGCATGTTTATAAAAAATCAAAAAAATAAAAAAACCAAGACAGTTTAACAAATAAATTATAATATTTTAATTATTGTTGTTTTTTTTATGCCACAAACAATAGAGGTTGTGTTGTATTTATTATACTTGGATTTATTTATTTAATATAAATAATTAATTTTTATTTTTGATGTATGTGAATCATTATAAAATATACCAAATCTAGTTGAATAAATATGATAACTTTTGAAAAATTTAAAAAAAACTTGAAAATTTTCTTAAAAAATTTGTATCGCGCGCGCATAAAGTCTTCCATTTTTGTGGCGAGAAGGCGACCTTTTGATTGGTCGATTCACAGCGGCCAAACCAGGCTGCGCACTGCCATACCTGCAGTCCAATTCACAGGGCATTACAATTTAGAGCTTTTTTCCTCTACTGGTGGCGCTTGTAGAGCTTTTGTATGTGAAATCTATATAAAAAAAATTTGACAAGCGCCATTACCGGCAAAAAAAAGCCCTAAATTGTAAAAAATTTGCCCTGTGAATTGGACTGCTGTAGTATTTCTACCATGCTTATACCCACTCTAATGATACATAAGCTGTGTTCGATGGTCGTCTCGGCTCAGTTCCGTCTCACTTACGGCTCACTTATGGCGCTAGCGACGTACGGTTGTTTGAAGAACTACAAAGGCACAAAATCTCAATACAGGTGCTTATCTATATCATCACTGTATTAATGCCCCAATAAATATTGTTTATTCACAGTGATGATATAGATAAGCTTGTATTAAATTTTGGCCTGCTACTCATGCTGGCACCATGGCTATAAAGTGAGGTACATAAAGCGATGAAGCCCTCGATGATTTTTACCTCGGAAGTGACGGAAATCTCTTATATCCACTCCATACGGCGAGCTCGGAAGTGACGGAAACCTCTTATACCCACTCCATACGGCGAGCACAAAATGTCGGACTAATAAAACCTCGGTGGCTTCACTCTGCTGATACCCACTCTATAATGATACATGGCGTATGATAATGGAGATGTATTATACTGTATGATACAGTGTATGATACACCGGTATCATACCTACCCAAGACTGGCGCCGTGTAAGCAACTCTATCGACGGTTAATAACCCCTGAAAAAAAAGATATTAAATAACGGTTAATTATCAGCTCATGGAAAACCCTGCAAATGGACACACACCTCTATATTCTTTAACGGATTAGAGTTTTCTGAACGGTCTCCAGTGATTCAAAAATTCGTATCAACTCATTAAGTTGACTCATTACAGTCTATGGTTAAGCAGTATATTGCACCAATTTTTCGTAATCTTTATCATTTTTCGAATATCTATTTTCAAAAACTAAATGGAAATCCGTCCACCGAATTCAGCAAGTCGCTGCACGTGGCAAACAAAATCTAATGATTCTCCACATTTCAAGCGTGACGTGTAAGTCAATAGTCCAATATAAATGCATTTGTAACAATAGTGATGAAGTTACTGTTACACAGTATCTTTTCATCTTGTCTGCTATCAATTTAGATGTTTTTTATGTAAAAGAATTTAAATTATTTTATTTATTTTATTTATATAGCTTGAACGATAGAAAGAAAGTTTTGCCAGATATTCTTGAAGCGATTGGACAAACGCCTTTAATACGGCTGAACAGAATACCAAAATTTTATGGAGTCAAATGTGAAATTTGTAAGTTCTGAACTGAAAATAACTTTGATATATGTTTACATCGAAACAATGAAACGCTACCAAAAGTTAGGGATCAATGTTAAAAAATAAAAAAAAAATATAAAGCCGGTGATAACAGTGTTCCCATGTACGACTATCCAAAAAAGTTATGAAAATCATCCGACCATAAAATGTTATCTCGTATTTTTAAAATTTTAATTTTTTAACGGAGCTTGAATCGCTATCTCAATTTCATTTTGCGTGGTATGAGAGTGCTTAAAAGCTTCCATGTATAACTTGTCTAAAATAGGCCCACTTGAACTATTAATCAAAAAAAAATTCAATCGCATACTAATTAATCTTTTCTAAATGCCATTGGTGTTCTTATTTACTTTAAACATGAATATCTTTTTTGACGCTATGCGAAATATTTTTCACATAACATTGACAACCATTTCATAAAACTACTCTAAAAATTAACAAAAAACATAGAAAGTTTGAGTATGTTCGAAATCCTCTTATGTGATTAGACAATTACCTATATGAAATAATTTCGATTGTGTAAAAAAACAAAAAAAAGATTAACTTTTTTACAAATTACTCTGTTTAATAAATCAATTTACACACTAGTATTAACATAATATTCAAGAATGATTATTATTTATGGTTGAATAGAAATCGACAGTAATTTTTTTCTTAAAATTTCATTAACTCTACTTTTCAGTTGTAAAATGTGAATTTTTAAATCCCGGTGGATCTGTTAAGGATCGGATCGGTTACCGGATGGTTCAAGATGCTGAATCAGCTGGAATTCTGAAACCAGGCTCTACGATAATTGAGCCAACATCTGGTAATACAGGAATTGGATTAGCAATGGCAGCTGCTGTCCGTGGCTATAAGTGCATCATAGTGATGCCTCAAAAAATGTCCGACGAAAAACTCTACACACTCAAAGTTCTGGGAGCTGAAATAATTAGAACACCAACTGAAGCAGCATGGGATAGTCCAGATTCTCATCTCGGTGTAGCAAATCGTTTATTAGAAGAAATACCAGACAGCGTGATTCTCAATCAATATATCAATCCGGGCAATCCTCTAGCTCATTATGATCAAACTGCAATTGAAATTTGGCAGCAAACTGATGGTAAACTTGATTACTTTGTAGCTGGTGCTGGAACTGGTGGAACCATAAGTGGCATTGGCAGAAAACTTAAAGAATTATCACCAAGGACCCAAGTCGTTGCTGTTGATCCATTCGGAAGTATTCTTGCTCGTCCAGAGGAATTGAACAAAACAAAAACAACCTACTATGATGTTGAAGGTGTTGGATATGATTTTATTCCAACTGTCTTGGATCACAGGGTTATTGACACTTGGGTTAAAAATGACGATTGCGAGGCTTTTAAAATGGCAAGACTACTAATTAAAGAAGAAGGCTTACTCTGTGGTGGAAGTAGTGGAGCTGCTGTTATCTCTGCCCTTAAATTTGCGAAAGATTTACCAGCTAATAAAAGAATAGTTGTTCTTCTTCCCGATGGAATTCGTAACTACATGACGAAGTTTGTATCAGATCATTGGATGGAAGCACGTGGGTTTATGGAACCACCAGCACCGAAAGAAGCCAACAAATGGTGGTGGAATCTTCCAGTATCTAGCATCAACTTTGTCAAACAAAAGCCACTTTCTCAAGGTGCAACGTGCCAATACGCCTTGGAAATGTTCAATAATGAAAAATATCAGATAATTCCAGTTTTGATTGGTGATAAATTCACTGGATATATTTCTGTTAAGTCACTCATGACTGGTCTTATTAATGGGGATGCTACCAACTCATGCCCAGCTGATAAACTTGCTGTTAAATCATTTAGCAAAGTTAATTTTACTGTCACAATCGGCAGAGTATCAAGGATTCTTGAAAAAGAATCTTTTGTTGTCGTTGTCGATGAGAATAAGGATGACAAATTTGTAGGAATTATCGATCAAAAAGACGTGTTCAATTTTATTAGGAATGACAAAAATAAATTCAACGGAATCTGATAACAAATATTTTGATTGAAATTTTGAATAAAATAAAATCAATTCACTATCCTTTTCATTTATTATTGATATTAATTAATTATACTATAAGCTTCATACTCTCTGGACTTCAACGTGAAATTTACAACTTGGGAGACATGATATTTCAGCTTTTACAACACTAACAATGCCAAGATTAGCTAAACTACCGCGTAATAATCCACAGGTAAATGCAAGTAACCGTGGGCTTTCTTTGAGATATTGCTCATTTCCACTGATATTTGAGAGCAACCTAAATGCATTGTCCTGGAGAACGTATGTACCGTGGTGGTTAGTTTTTAAATTGTCAATTTGTTTTTGGTACAAACTTGACCAAAAATCAGTGCAGATGAATTTAATCATATCAAGTTCGTCTTTAAAACGAACCCATTCTCTAGTGAGACGTTCGATCACACGGTAACCAACTGCGAATCCCATCCATTCAAGTTTTGATATATCTTCATCACCATCCTAGAATGTTATCATAAAAATCTTTTATTTTATTTGAATATTTTATTTTTCATTTAGTTAGTTTAGCTTCGGGTTACTTTAACGATGGAGTTTTGGCCAATAACGTAGTTAACCACCTCTGCATGTAAATAGTCGAACAGACATTCATCAGCCTCACCAAAACTACCAAAAAAAAACTTTGTTTCGTTTGATTGTTGTTTCATTTTGAATGCTTTTTAAAAATATGATTGGATACCGTTAATTTTAGTTATCACTTTCACTTCAATTTACAAAGCGAATGTGTATTTTATTTTCGTCGGTCAAAAAAAGTGTCCACTGCAAAAAAAGTGTTGAGCAGGTAACAGTGATGGGTAATTCAACGATTTTCGGAGTATCATACAATCATACGTATGATACTACATAAAGTGTATGATAGTTGAAAGTGCCCTCTTTTTTCATAAGGTGAACTAAATGATTTATGAAACCATATTAAACTCGCACCACTGTACACAGCTGTCAAACTGTTTTTTTTCATTACACGGAAAAAAAAATTCATCAACGTGTATAAAAAGTTTTATTAGAATTAAAACATCATACGAGAAATTAATATTATGGGTACATTCCTTTAATAAAATTTTTTTTTTCGCTCTACAATTTCGCCCTGTAATACCGACCAAAATTTTATAAGAAAAAGCTGTTTTTTGTAGTGGCAGTACTAGCGCATGACATTATTTTTTTTGGCTTTCAATTATTGGAAAAATTATCCAGGGGACGTTCCAAAAATCACTCGGAAACCCGGACCGGCGCAGTAGATGAAAAAATAGAGTGATAAAATAAACTTAAAAGTAACTAGAGGTTACTGTAGATATTGTAAGCAACAAAAACAGCCATATTGCATATGCCATTTACTTTTGTTACTTATTACAGTTGTGAAAAGTATTTTTATAATTATTATTAATAATTAAATAATAATAATTTATTGTTTTGTGCCTATAAAAATACATGAACAAAAAATCATGTCTACCACAACAAAATATCAAAAATTTTCTATGATCACAATCTTGACCTTCCGGCAGTCCAATTCACATTTCACAGGGCATTACAATTTAGGGCTTTTTTTCTCTACTGGCAGCGCTTGTAGAGCTTTTGTATGTGAAATCTATATAAAAAAAATTTGACAAGCGCCATCACCGGCAAAAAAAAGCCCTAAATTGTAAAAAATTTGCCCTGTGAATTGGACTGCGGGTTTCCGAATGATTTTTTGGAACGTCCCCCTGAATGACTGTTCAATATTTATGTCAAACTGAAATAAAAAAAGAATTTACTTGTTGTAATTGCTTGTTATTGTCACATAGGTTGTACAGGATATTACCGTAAATGTTCAAAGTCTGGACAATTACATAGAGGATTCTATCACTTTTGTCGTTGTTTCTGTTTCTAGTTTTTAGTCGGTATTACAGGCGAAATTGCAGAGCGAAAAGAAATTTTTTATTGAAGGAATGCACCCTTTCACTCAGTTGACAGCGATTTGACAGCCATTCGACAGCATATATAAAACGTAATTCACAAGCGCCGGATAATCAAAATAAATTGGAAAAATATAAAATAAATATAAGATTATAATGACAACAACTTGAACTGAAAAAAACCTTGACTAGTATATTTATTTAATATTAAATAAAAGTTTAAATTATACAGGGTAGAAAGGTTAGGTTGACATGATTCGAATTTCTACTGCACCCGTATTCACGGGGCAAAATTGTTCTCATTAGGGCTTTTTTTTTCCGCTGATGGCGCTTGACAAAATTTTTTTTATATAGATTTCACTTATTTTCACATAGAAAAGCTTCACAAACGCCACCATCGGAAAAAAAACGCCCTAATGAGAACATCCTCTGAATACGGGTGCTGGAGTCAAAACGCTGTCAAGCCTCAGATAGAGATGTAAAAATACCGGTATTTTTTTTTTCGGTATTAATACGGTATTTAATACGGTATTGATACGGTATCACCGTATTTAATACCAAATGGGTGTTCTGTATGTTAAAATACGGTATCAAACTGAATTTTTAATACGATACCGTATTAATACCAAATACACCCCTATAGATGTAAAAAATACGGTATCAAAAGTTGTTGTCCGCCATCTTTTGTGTACCGAACTTCAAACATTTTTAGTATCAAAATAAATGAAGCGAATTAATTATTTAATTATCAAGTCTAAATAATTAATTATTAAAATTAATAACATAATTATTTACAGACAATAAACAGACAAAAAAAAAATAAACTAACCTCGTTTGCTTATGCCACAGTATATTTTTAATTTAGATTTAATTATTGGAAATTAAATAATTCAGTGTCCTAAAATTAATCAAATATACGAATAAATTTTATAATAAAAATTACTAGTGTAATTTATAAACAATTATATTTATAAATTATTTAATTAAGTTATTACCTATATTGTATCATTTATCCTATTTCTTTGGGTTTTTTTTCATCAACAAAAAAAAAATAAATAATAATAATTGTTTCCAAAGTGGCTGATGCTAGAGTGGGTATAAGTGCTTATACCCACTCTAGCTGATGCCATGCGCTACTGCCCACTAGCGCCAAGATGTACAAATTTTTGATACCGTATTGATACCGTATTTTTACATCTAGAGAGATGTATTTTAGTATCAAATGACAGATACCGTATTTTTACATGGGAACATCGGTATTTCGGTATCTGTATCGTATTTGGCGCTCGGTATTAATACGATATTTATTACCGTATTAAATACGGGACCGTATCGGCTCAGATCTCTAGCCTCAGACCATTCATCGGTAATTGATTCGGTTATTATTACCGAGATATTTTGTCACTGAATCGACAGGCTTTCGACCCGAAATTCGTCTTGTTGAAATAATTAATAAGGTAATATTTAAACTGAAAAGGTAAGTCTATTTCAAATTTTTTAATCTCCAATGCTCTGTTTAATTTACTCATCATCTATTTTTTATAAATTATATATCATATAGGTACATATATACAATATATCCTCTCTTATTTTACAGATTAATTCCCAGCTTATAGCATAACCAAAAACTAGCTCATAATGACTTAAATATGAACGAATACCAATTATACGATGTACTAGGATGTTCTAGAGACTCTTCTTACTCTGAAATAAAACGAGCATATAAACAAAAAGCGCTGCTGTATCATCCTGATAAAAATATACATGGTACATTGACGGATGAGTTTTTAAAAATTGAAGAAGCTTGGAGAATTTTGGGAGATTCCAAGACGAAACGAAAATATGATGCAGAATGCAGGCAAACTGATTTAGAATCTGAAACTATCCTTATTTCAGAACGCATCAAACTGAATAATATGAAAATGAATGAAAATGAATTGATGAGTTTCCCATGTCGTTGTGGAAGCAATTATTTAGTAAATGCAAATGATCTAAATGAGGAAAAGGTACTTTACATTGGGTGCCAAGCGTGCACATTTTTTATTGCCGTGGAGAAGAATTAGACGTAGTCTTTTTACTCGTTGAATGTCCTTAACTCACAATTTTCTCACCACAATCAGATAAACTTTTCACTAATTAAAGAATATAAAGAATTTTTTAAATGTAAACTGGAAAATTAAAATATTTCGTTTATTAAATATTCGTTATTTAAAAAAGTATTGTAATTTTTCGATATTAATATCTCTATTAAGCAATAAACAAGCTTCGAAATTGGTTAAAAAACAAGTAACTGTAATCAGTTCACAACTCCATAGAAAAACAGAATTAATTTGTATTGGCGTATTACAAGTGTCACAATATTTTTTTTTTTTTTTTTAAATAAAAAACTATTATAGTAATATAAATTATTGAGCAATATGTAATACAAATAGAATGTCAATTATAATTTAGATTTCGTTTAATTATGAAACTTTTTTCTTGCATGGCTTTTCTCTCAATTCGTAAACTCGATAAAGCAGCAAAACCTTCGGTCAATGTGCCTACTATAAGAGCACTCAAGGGGCAGTTTTTTGATTCTATCGTATATTGTATTTATACCGATCATTGTGATTTAGATTCTCAATTATGATTTTAAATATTCATATACCGATTTTTGTAATTGATTTTTTTTTGTTCCTCTTTTTCACTCCTTTGTTGAGTGGGTTAAGCATGCCCTTTTTTGTCACTTTATAACAAAAAGTTGTATTTTGGTATCACAAATTTTAGATTTAGAATTTAAAAACAAAAAAAATTTTGGCTTGGTCTTACATCAAACCTTCACGAAAAATGGCATGCTAAACTCCGGCAGAGAGGGGGATCTTATTACTTGTCCTAACAACAATGATTGAGGAGAATCGCTCCGTGATTTTACTTGTAAAGCCCCAATAGTTAATCAAGAAATACAGACCCATGTAGAACTCATAATTTCGGTTCAATTACTCTTTAGACAACCAGATACGAATTTTGAACTTTTTTTTGCTCTAATTGTAGTGTTACAGTGACCTCTGGATCATTTATCCACATATGTTAGAAATTGTCGAATTTTGTCTTTCTTTGATTGACAAGCCTAATCATTATTTCTTATCACTGAATGCTCACAGTACTATTATATTGATTTGTCAATAAATTACGGTTTTTTAAACACTGCATTAAAATTTCATTTTCTTTACTAATTCGTAAAGAAAACTCATTCCTTGATTACTATAATACAAAGTAAATTATTGGCGTTTTTTTTTTCATTTTTATAATATTGCGCAATGGCCATGTCTACAAAAAAATTGTTACAAAAATACCATACTTAAATATATCTGTAGGAGTAATTTTTATCGACCAAAAGACACAAATGATTCTACATAACAACTGTTATCATCTAAATTTTTTTGCTGAATGTCTCAAAGGGAGTGTTGAAAGTTACGGACGAATAGCACATTATTAATGAACGCAGTGGAAATTTTCGGCATCTCGGTAGCTTTAGAGTCTCTTGTTTTTACTTATAAAGGCTCAATTTTTTTTTTTTTTTTTTTCTTTTCGGTATTTTATTCCAGTCTTTGTTATTTATGTTTCTTTTAGCCAAACAATATTATCGCCAAATTTCAATAATAATAATAATAATAATAATAATAAACAATTTTCACTTGTTTACTTATAGATACTTTAAGTTAACATCGGTGAGTCGAAGAAAAAAAAAATCTATCACAAATTAGACCTTAATCATTGATGAAACATGTACAAGTAAAATGTTATTTTTTTATACGCTACCTAGATTGTTATTTACATATTTAAAAGTTATTTATGACCGTACCGCGATTAAGCTCTGAGTGGTCTTGAATTAAGTCATTTATTTTAATCTTTTTACGTAGGTAAGAGAATCGGAGACTCCACCATAGCATTGGTTTATAGAATTTCTTTTCATATAGTTTTCATATTTCTTTATCTAATTTTAACAAAAGATTCTATTCACTTAAACTCAACATCAAAGTCAAGAACGAGTAATTTCGTTTCCTCCGTGCCATTGCGGCTACCAACTGCACAAACGAGTTTCGTATCACTTGCTCGAATTCTCCAGACGACACCACCACTCCCCCCACTTTCAAGAGCAACGAGGTTTCTGATAAAGTCTCCTGTAAATATAAAAAATGAAAAATGAGATATCTAGTAAATACAAATAAATTATTTGATTATTCAAATAGCTGACGATAATAAATACAACGACCGATAGAAATTTATTTATACTGATAAAAAAAAACAGGGAAAATAAATAAAAATGACAATATACCAGTCTTAACATCCCACAGCTTAACAGTACCATCGTCTGACGATGTAATGACGAAGTGACTATTGAATTGTAGGCAAGTAACGGCGGATTGGTGTTTATTTTGACCTGAAAGTGTTTGAAGACAATGTCCACTCACAATGTCCCAGACTTTAACGGTCGAGTCTGCATTACCAGATACTAAAATATTATTTCGTAACTCCATTCCAGAGGTCAAAGACTGATGGCCCATCAAAGTATGACGACAAGCTCCAGTTTCAACTTCCCAGACTCTTATACTAGTATCTAGCGAACCGCTTACAACATGGATTCCATCAAACTACAAAAAAAATTTGCATATTAAAAATCCTACTTGATTTTTATTTTTGAAAATATACAGGGGCTTGATTCTCGAGCTTGGTACGTGAGAATCGGGCTTGTAGTAATAAAAAAACGTGACGAAGAAAATTATTATTACTTGAAGTGAATAAACACGATTGGTGTGTCCCTGAAGTGTATGTAGACATTCCTCTCGTTCAGGATTCCAAACCTTGACCATGTAATCATAGGCACCACTGACGACTAATTTTCCGTCATATTGCACGCATCTAACAGCAGCCAAGTGTCCTACGAGAACATGCAAACACTCGCCCGTGTCAACTTGCCATACTCTAAGTGTGGCATCTCTGCTACCACTCACAACTTTGTTACCATGGAGATGCATGCACCGGACTGTCGATGTATGACCATAAAGTGTGTGGATGCAATTTCCTGAATCAGCGTTCCACACTTTTAATGTTCTGTCAGTACTACCACTTATAATAGTCGTACCAGCCATTTGAGATGACCAAACGCCTCCAGTGTGGCCAGTCAACGTTTTTAAGCACTAAAACAATAAATTAGTAGTTTTAAGTATTAAGATGTTTTAATGTATTAAGATTGAAACATTTTATTGCATATAAAATTGACGTATTCAAAACGTAGAATGCAAGACCAGTATTGAACTATGAGCACAGGAGAAGCTCTATATAACGACATCATCTGGGCACGTCTCGGATTTCATTATATAGAATCGCACCACTTTCGTGCCAAGAGGAGTTTCAAAGGTAAGTCAAAATTAATAAATAAACAAAATATTTGTCAAAACTACGGTAGGAAAAATATGAATTTTTCAAATTTCATTATTATTAATGAATGTTACCTTCCCTGTCATTGCTGACCAGACTTTCAGAGTATTATCATCAGATCCACTGACTATTCTATTACCCGAGAATTGTAAACACGTGATCACATGATCATCATGACCTTTGAGCACTTTTGGTGGTCTAATTGGCTTGGTACGCCAATTCATCTTGATATTGTGCTGTCTCATATATGCCTGTTTCCACGGAGAGCCACAGTTCCCAAAACCCCGGCAACCTTTACGTCTCGTAGCTGGAAAATCTCTGAGATTGTCGATCCCAGCTGATCGGCATTTATCTTTCCACAGAAGGTTATCATCAGCAAGAAATCGCCAATTTCTACATGTCTGGGCTGCACGAAGAAGATCACGAGGATCTAAAAATGCCAATACCGATAAGGCCAGTTCTTTGGGCAATAGAGAAATGAAGTCTCGCTGAAATTGTGGCTCAATGACTTGCATCATGTGTCGAACTTGCGTTGGTTCACATCTTTCAATCAGTTCATCAATTGCGAGCATTCTTTCGGCATTAGACCATCTCTGGAAATTTTAATACACTTACATTTAATTTTGAAATTACACAACTACTTATCAATATAATGAATGTTTATTTACCTGAAACTGAATAAGCCAATTATTCATTTCTGGTGGAGGATTATCTCTCGTTGGTATGACAAATCTCACGTGTTTGCTTTTTTCATCAAACTTCTTAGATAAAGCACTGCTAGAATTTGCCTTATCTTCAGGGTTCAACTTCTTACATGGTAAACTTATGAATTCTGTCTCACTTTTTCGTTTTCTCAAGGGCTGAATAACGTTCAAAGGTACACAAGTATGTAATATTGGCCCTTGAATACCAGAATTCGACGACGAATCATCTAAAATCTGATCATCACATTCGGCATCACAGAAAAGTCCATTTTCACTGGCCTAAAGAACGTAAAATACATATTTTTATTGATTGAAAAGTTGCGAATTCGATGAAAAATAAACAAAAAATGTAAATTCAGTGTACAGTTATGAATTTTATAAACACATGCATTTTATGCAACATTCCGTGTGAATGTAGGAAAATGAAAAACTCGTTACAACGTAAAAAAATAATTTAGTATATAATATAAAGTTCTTATTTATTATATTTGATGCTTTTTTTCACTGAACGATTGGTTAATTGATAAATCAGTACCTCACTTTCTTCTGCACTAGTTTCATCTTCACCTTCAATCTTTTGAGAAAATTGCTCAAGTTCTTTTTTTGTAACTTGGCAGCCATTATCTTCATTGCTTGGTCCCGGTACGTTTTCAAAGCCTACAGGGCTGGGACTGCTTTCACCAGGCTTGTCATTGTCGATACCTTTGGAACTGGAGACTGAATGCGATGATGCAGATAAGGAGGTTGAAAGTGACGTAGATGAGCAGGAAGAAGAAGGTAAGGACATCACTGACTCAAGACAGAATGCCTTACTGGGTTTAAAGATTGTTTTGTATCAGCTAACCTAACTTCTAAGATGTGCTTCTGTCAAATTCAGCTAAGAGAAAATATGATAATAACTTTTCCGTGATTACATGGAAGAATCAACGAAACAAAAAAAAAAACAAGTCGTTCTATTGAAACAGAGAAAAAAATACAACATACTTAATTACGATTCTTGGATATTCCGTATTGATCTTTTTGTTCGAATATCTACACTATTTTGGATTCCACACAGAATCCAATAATAAAGCTAATATCAGGACTGCATGGCTTCAAGCTCAAATATACATGTTTGCCTGTGTTTGGCTGTAGGCTATTAGCAAATAGCAAGAAGACTATTAGGTCTCTAGTCTTCTTGGGCTTCTTGGCTTCAAGCAATAAGCACTAAATAGGAAGCACCCAGATACATGTAGGTGCATGTAGGGATGTGCGATATCAGCCGACGTACGACGTGTAGAATAGTGGTCAACTGCAGCAAACTGCACTCTGCAGTCAACTGCATGGTAGAAGTACTACAGGTATGGCAGTAGTCCATGCTTTTTTCGTCGCGTTCTGCGCAGCCTTATTTTTTCAACCAATCAACAACGCGCCATCGAGCAGTTTGCTTTTCTTATTTTTGCTTTTCTTTCTAACACGCAATCTCTATTATAAGAGCCTCTCTCTCTAACATACTGTTTTGACAACTATTTTTTATATTGTTGTAAATACTAATAAATATATGTGGAGCATGTTTATAAAAAATCAAAAAAATAAAAAAACCAAGACAGTTTAACAAATAAATTATAATATTTTCATTATTGTTGTTTTTTTTATGCCACAAACAATAGAGGTTGTGTTGTATTTATTATACTTGGATTTATTTATTTAATATAAATAATTAATTTTTATTTTTGATGTATGTGAATCATTATAAAATATACCAAATCTAGTTGAATAAATATGATAACTTTTGAAAAATTTAAAAAAAACTTGAAAATTTTCTTAACAAATTTGTATCGCGCGCGCATAAAGTCTTCCATTTTTGTGGCGACAAGGTGACCTTTTGATTGGTCGATTCACAGCGGCCAAACCAGGCTGCGCACTGCCATACCTGTAGTATTTCTATCATGGTCAACTGTAGTGGTCTTCGATTTTTGCCGATGTATCGGAAAGCCGATTTTGAATCGGGAAGTATCAAGTGCTTTTAAGGCATGTGGCCACCGCACCCGCACCCGTATTCACGGGCAAAATTGTTCTTATTAGGGCTTTTTTTTCCGCTGATGGCGCTTGACAAAATTTTTTTTATATAGATTTTGCATAGAAAAGCTTCACAAGCGCCGCCATCGGAAAAAAGCCTTAATGAGAACATCCTCTGCACCCGTATTCACGGGGCAAAATTGTTCTCATTAGGGCTTTTTTTTTCCGCTGATGGCGCTTGACAAAATTTTTTTTATATAGATTCCATATAGAAAAGCTTCACAAACGCCACCATCGGAAAAAAAACGCCCTAATGAGAACATCGTCTGAATACGGGTGCTGCAGTCCAATTCACAGGGCAAATTTTTTACAATTTAGGGCTTTTCTTTGCCGCTGATGGCGATTGTAAAAATTTTTTTTATATAGATTTTACATACAAAAGCTTCACAAGCGCCGTGCGTGGTGAAAAGAAGCCCTAAATTGTAATGCCCTGTGAATTGGACTGCGGGTGCTGGACGACGAACTTGCCTCAAAAAACCGTATCGCTATGTGGTCGCCGCATAATTGAGGGGCGCTAGTAGTACCCCGGTAACGTGCGCGACCTGTATCGCTTTTTTTTACAATGCGCACAATACAAACATACCCTGACAAACACTAATACAGCATTAGGTGCTTTCTTTTGGGTGTTCAGGGGGACGTTCCAAAAAGCATTCGGAAATCCGGAAGTTCAAGATTGTGATCATAGAAAATTTTTGATACTTTGTTGTGGTAGACATGATTGTTTGTTCATGTATTTTTATAGGCACAAAACAATAAATTATTATTGTTTAATTATTAATAATAATTATAAAAATACTTTTCACAATTGTAATAAGTAACAAAAGTAAATGGCATATGCAATATGGCTGTTTTTGTTGCTTACAATATCTACATAGTAACCTCTAGTTACTTTTAAGTTTATTTTATCACTATATTTTTTCATTTACTGCGCCGGTCTGGGTTTCCGAGTGATTTTTGGAACGTCCCATATTTTGTTTCACTTCAATGCGCATGATCATGCACATGCGTATGTCATGCAAAATTGAGAAGAGCGCAGTGGCGTCGAAACAAATAATTCTTAAAAAATAAGAATTAAAACATGGCTGATCTAGCTCCTTATGTCTTA
The DNA here is from genome assembly GCF_014905175.1 of Aphidius gifuensis. NCBI lineage: Eukaryota > Metazoa > Arthropoda > Insecta > Hymenoptera > Braconidae > Aphidius > Aphidius gifuensis. Next base: position 9,560,594 of record NC_057792.1, on the reverse strand, counting down.
CGCTGTTGCAATCTGACTTTTTGCCGACTGCGCATTTAACTGCGCATGCGTGAAAATAAACAGGAAAAAAATAAACACCCAAAAGAAAGCACCTATTGTTTGTCAGCACCCGTATTCAGAGGATGTTCTCATTAGAGCGGTTTTTTCCGATGGTGGCGTTTGTGGAGCTTTTCTATGTGAAATCTATATAAAAAAAATTTTGTCAAGCGCCATCAGCGGAAAAAAAAGCCCTAATGAGAACAATTTTGCCCCGTGAATACGGGTGCAGAATATGTTTGTATTGTGCGCATTGTAAAAAAAAGAGATACAAGTCGCGCACGTTACCGGGGTACTACTAGCGCCTCTCAATTATGCGGCGACCACATAGCGATATGGTTTTCATATACAGGCGAGATAGGGAGCAAGTCCTCCTGTATTTCTAGTTTTCTTGATCATACACTGTATCATACAGTATGATACATCTCCATTATCATTAGAGTGGGTATAAGCTAGTCCAATTCACAGGGCATTACAATTTAGGGCTTTTTTCCTCTACTGGCGGCGCTTGTAGAGCTTTTGTATGTGAAATCTATATAAAAAAATCTTGACAAGCGCCATCACCGGCAAAAAAAAGCCCTAAATTGTAAAAAATTTGCCCTGTGAATTGGACTGCTGGGAGACCTATTTGCCAAGTTGACCTCTTTCATCATATTGGCATACTTTAATATATTCCAGGCGAACTCATGAGCCAATTTTTAAAGGAGTCATAATATTAATTGTTAGATTATTTTCTCGTATAATGTTTTAATTCTAATAAATTTTTTATACACGTTGATGAATTTATTCATTATGTATCGTGTATTGAAAAAAAAACAGTTTGACAGCTGTATACAGTGGTGTGAGTGAGAGTTTAATAAATCATTTAGTTCATTTTATGAAAAAACAGGGCACTTTCAACTATCATACACTTTGTGGAGTATCATACGTATGATTGTATGATATCCCGAAAATCGTCGAATTACCAGGGGTGCGTTCCGTAGGGGGACCGCGGTCCTTTTTGGCCATAATCAAAGTGGATCCATAAAAATTAAAAATCTCCCTAGGAATCCCTAAAAAACAACCAGTCTCATGTATACTCTTTTTTACACCTTTCTATACATGTATAGTTAATGTTGTGGATGTGGCGCTTACTGAATTTTGTACTGAATAAAATTATTAAAACAATAAATTTGTTAAAATTAAAAATTCCACTTCAAACACATTATCTATTGACTGATGTAATGTTCTTGTTGAAAATGAACAGCAACATCAGCCAGTTTAAGATCTTGAAAGATAACAAAAATATGAGTGCTGTCCTAACCTTACATTTGAGTTATGATAGGTTTTGAAGCATTAACTTTGAAAAGAAATACAATTTACAGGCTAAATAATTGAGATAACAACAATATACACCTACTATTTTAGTTGACAATTTTTTTTTTGATGCCAAATTATTTTTTTCTTTATAATATGTTAATCATATTTTTCGATGTTTACGTTTGCTTATGTTTGTTTACGTTTTCTAATACATAGCAGTGCTGACACTACAACGAAATTAAATTCACCATGATAAACCACGCCTATTTTTGGTAGACCGCGGTCCTCTACGGAACGCACCCCAGCACCCGTATTCACAGGAGTCCGTCCGTAATGGTAATTCGGCACCCGTATTCTGTTCTCATTAGGGCGTTTTTTTTCCGATGGTGGCGTTTGTGGAGCTTTTCTATGTGAAATCTATATAAAAAAAATTCTATCAAGCGCCATCAGCGGAAAAAAAAGCCCTAATGAGAACAATTTTGCCCCGTGAATACGGGTGCAGCAGGGTTAGTAGGGATAAGTTAACACCGAACTATAACCCCGTCCGTTCGTAATGGATGGAGTTAGTGTTCGCACTTAACCTTGGTATATAAACTAATCCGAATCGGTGTCTTATTTTTTTCAATAATATAAACAAGGTTTATTATTGTAAAATCTTAAGCAATTGCTAAAAAAATAGAATTCGTTTGAATAATATCAAAAAGTTGTAAACATGATAAAATTGTACACGATAAAATGATCCGAATTCGTTTATATGCCATGTGAACCCCAGCTCGACAGCATAAAAATGAGCTCTCTTGTCATAGAATACGTTTCATACAGAACTCTGACAAAAAGTTTTTGAAGCGCCGCCATCGGAAAAAAAACGCCCTAATGAGAACATCCTCTGAATACGGGTGCTGAATACGGGTGCGGGGCATTGCAATTTAGGGCTTTTTTCCTCTACTGGCGACGCTTGTGGAGCTTTTGTATGTGAAATCCAGTGATGGGTTTGTAATTTGCAGTGTAAATTACACGTGTAAAATACCGTGTAAATTACAATAATTTACATGGCTTTGTATTTTACATGAGGTAATTTACATAAAGTTCACTGCGCCATCTTACAGCAAGCGTAAAACCTTGATTTCACGGTTGGTAATTCGACATTTTTTTATCTCACACAAAAAACAAGGATAAACGTTTTAATAAAATATTTTTATAGGTTAATGTTTATCAATGTTCATTATTCATAATAACGAGGAGCAAATTTTATTAATTGAATAATACATATTATATTTATTTAATAAATATAAAAATATTACAAATAAATTTAATACAATTGAAGTTATGTTTAATTCAGGTAAATTTTCAAGTAATATTAAGATGTAATAAATATCTGTCTGTCTGATAGTTGTTCTATTGATTAATACATTTTATACTGTTCCATATTTATACTTCGTCAGAAATAATCTGAAGTATATCATAATATGGGTCGTGGTGGAAGACCTCCACATCCAGGTTGGAAAGATGGAACTTTTAAACAAATTTTTGATAAAGAAGACAAAATATCTCGTGCATATTGTACAATGTGTGAATTGTACAACTTTGTGTACAATAAAGTTAAAATAACGGTGTACATTTTGATTGTATATATTAACTTGAACATTTATTAATTAATAATTATTATTTATTGATAGAAAAATATTAATAGTAAATAGCAGTGAACACTATGTAAACAGTAAACACAAAGTGACAGCTTGCTTTTCATTGTCAGTCAGTAAAAAAGAAGCTCCCAAAATAGCGTTCTATGTAAATTAAATAAATTACGAAAATTACAGTAATTTACATGTAATGTATTAAACTCAAAAATCGGCCAAAGACCAGGGCCATCACTGGTAAAATCTATACAAAAAAAATTTTACAAGCGCCATCACCGGCAAAAAAAGCCCTAAATTGTAAAAAATTCGCGCTGTGAATTGAACAGAATTATGAAAAATAAAGAACTAAATCATAGAATCGTTTGGTAATGAATTGGGAACGTTTTGGAAATGATTCTTATAATTTGAGAATGCGTTGTTTAACTAATAATTATAATAATAAAAAAAGCCCTAAATAGTATAAAATTTGCCCTGTGAATAAGCACCCGTATACCACTGCACCCGTATTCAGAGGATGTTCTCATTAGGGCTTTTTTTTTCCGATGGCGGCGCTTGTGAACTTTTTATATAGATTTTACATAGAAAAGCTTCACAAGCGCCACCATCGGAAAAAAAACGCCCTAATGAGAACATCCTCTGAAAACGGGTGCTGATGGCGCTTATAAATTTTTTTTTATATAGATTTTACATATAAAAGCTTACCAGTGCCACCGGTGGATGAAAAAAGCCCTAAATTGTATAAAACTTGCCCTGTGAATACGGGTGCTGCACCCATATTCAGAGGATGTTCTCATTAGGGCGTTTTTTTCCGATGGTGGCGTTTGTTAAGCTTTTCTATATGAAATCTATATAAAAAAAATTTTGTCAAGCGCCATCAGCGGAAAAAAAAAGCCCTAATGAGAACAATTTTGCCCCGTGAATACGGGTGCTGGGATCACCGGAAAAAAAGACTCCAAGTTATAAAAAATTTGCCTTGTGAATTGGACTGCCGTATTCACAGGGCAAATTCTATACGATTTAGGTTTTTTTTTTTGCTACTGATGGCGCTTCTCAAAAAACTCTATCGCCCGCATTGTCGGTTTTTTCCTGTATCTTCGATAGTTTTTGAGCAAAAAAAAAAAACTATGAAATAAAAAAAAAATAATCACATTTTTGATTTTTTTTCTCAGAAACTATTCAAGGCCGAAAAAAAAACCAAATATCTCATAATGGAGCTTTATAGGGGCCAACATTTTAACTAGTTTGTTAATGCTCTATCTTCATTATCCCGAAAGTTATAACGGTTTTAAACAAATTTAAAAAAATTAGAAATCGAATAACTTGACCAAAAAAGAAAATAAAGACTTCGTATTAGGCTTATTTTTTGCGTCTCAAAAAACTCTATCGCCCGCATAATCGGTTTTTTCCTCTATCTTCAATAGTTTTTGAACGAAAAAAAAAAAACTATGAAATAAAAAAAAAAATAATCACATATTTAATTTTATTTCTCAGAAACTATTCAAGGCCTGAAAAAAAGCTGAATATGCCATAATAAAGCTTCATGAGGCCTTTCATTTGAGCTTAGTTTGATGTCTCTATCTTCATTATCCTGAAAGTTATAACGGTTTGAAACAAATTTAAAAAAATTAGAAATCGAATAACTTGACCAAAAATAAAAATAAAAACTTCGTATTAGGCTTATTTTTTGCGTCTCAAAAAACTCTATCGCCCGCATTATCGGTTTTTTCCTGTATCTTCGATAGTTTTTGAACAAAAAAAAAAAACTATGAAATAAAAAAAAAAATAATCACATATTTAATTTTTTTTCTCAGAAACTATTCAAGGCCGAAAAAAAAAACCAAATATCTCATAATGGAGCTTTATGAGGCCTTTCATTTAAGCCTCGTTTGATGTCTCTATCTTCATTATCCTGAAAGTTATAACGGTTTTAAACAATCTTGAACAAATTAGAAATCGAATAACTTGACCAAAAAAGAAAATAAAGACTTCGTATTAGGCTTATTTTTTGCGTCTCAAAAAACTCAATCAAATATTTTATTTCTTTTCTCAAAAACCATTTCAGGCCAAAAAATAACCCACATTTCCTACAACAGAGCTTTTTAAAAACTTTCAATTGAGCCTAATACAATGTTTCTATCTTCAGTATCCTGAGAGTTATATTATTTTTAATCAATTTTTTAACAATTCAGAAAAATTAGGCAATGAATAACTCAACGTAAAATTGAAATAGAGAATTAGATTTCCCGACAAAAAAAATTTAAAAAAAAAAAATCACGACAAAACAAATTTCGACAAAAAAAATCACGATAAAAAAAATCACAACAAAAAGTAAAACAAAAAAAATTTACACAAAAAATATCTAGTGACTGAGTCAAAGATTTGAATGGTTGAATAAAATTGATAGTAATTGTTTGGCTACAATTACAGCTGAGTAAAAAATCTAGCTAAGAAAAATAATGGAGATATTGATTGTTTGGCTACAATCACAGCTAAGTTGAAAATCTAGCTTTATAAAAATATAGCTAAGTGCAAAATCTAGCTAAGTAAAATGATGTATGATATTGATTGTTTGGCTATTATTAAGGTTAAGTAAAAATCTACTAGCTGAGTAAAAAATCTAACGGCTACACATATGAGAAAAATAATTTATATGAAATATTAAATTTATTATTTAGAAAAAAAAAAATTTATTATGACGTAATTTTTTTTTAAAATTTTTTTTGTCATGATTTTTCTTGTCGTGGTTTTTTTTGTTTTTTTTGGAAAATTTTTTTTGACATGTAACCAAGAATTCGTAACGGGATCTTATTTTGCGTCGCAAAAAACTCTATCATACATGATCGGTTTTTTGCTATCTCCAATATTTTTTGAGAAAAAAAAACAATAAACATGAAAATTTTCTTTTGAATAATGTTATTATTAATAAACCTTAAAATTTTGTAAAAAACCATAATTTCATTATATCTGAGGAATTAAGACACCCATGGCCCTAGCCGGAGTATTGAAAATTTTTAATTTTCAACGGGTAACGCGGGCCACATGCCCCAACAAACGTTACCAGATCTTTTTTTCTTTATAATTCGTTAATCATATTTTTCGGTGTTTACGTTTGCTTATGTTTGTTTACGTTTTCTAATACATAGCAGTGCTGACACTACAACGAAATTAAATTCACCATGATAAACCACGCCTATTTTTGGTAGACCGCGGTCCTCTACGGAACGCACCCCTACGCTGTTGCAAACTGACTTTTTGCCGGCTGCGCATTCTCCAGCGCATGCGCAAAAATAAATAGGAAAAAAATAAACACTCAAAAGAAAGCGTCTTATTTGTTGACTTTTTTATGTCACGCAATGTCAGAGTTGCCACCAAAGAAAAATATAAATCACTGATTCGCATTCACTCTATCTAAAAACCAGGGGTATAGCACTACGTGTATTTTTATGTGGGCTTATTTTTTTCCCTAGCTGAAGATTTTTTTCATGCGCAGAGACCGCTTTTTGAGTTTGGGTGAAAGGACGGGAAAATGCGGATTTTATGACAATGATATCTTCAATATCGACAGAGGTAGAGCACTGCGTGTATTTTTACGTGGGCTTATTTTCCACAAGGGACCCTAGACTGAGTCTAGTGAGTATAGGTATCGCCCGCCATATTGTATTTAGATGATAAATCGGTTTATTTCTACGTTATCTGTAGCGTTTCTTCTTTACCCGCTAAATTAAATTTTCGTTTAATGATTGTAATGTAGAGCTGTTAATTAGCCGGTTATTAATTTTTTTGACGGTTAATAACTGTTATTAACGGTTAGGTACCGGTTTAAAACCAAACGGAGGCAGGGCATCGACGCGCATGCGCAAAATTTAAAGCTGTATGGTAGGTCCAAAATCAGAGACTTATTTCAATGTTTAATATAATTAATTATTAATAATATAAGCAATAAATTAATATAAATAAATAAATTGTTATAACAAAAAAAAAATAATATTTGAGTAACCCATATAAAACTCGAGTTGAAAAAAAAATTTAATAATACATATTGAAAATAAAAATAAATATTAAAATAATAATGATTGGTCATAGTAATATCAACAAGACCTGTAGATTCCATATTATATTGATTAGTAACAATGAATGGAAGAAAAATTACGACTAATGATATTTTCACTTGAAATAATAGAAATTTTGAAATATACCATATTTTAACGTTTTTTATATTTTTTTATATCATGAACTAATAAAGCTGTTCATTTTTATTTTGACATTAGTTTGTCAATATTTTGCACTTGCAATTTGTCCTTATAAAGAAATATAAAGATCAAAGTAGAAATGAAAAACAAAAAACAAAAAAAAAAGCAATTTTCTCAAAGAAAAAAAAAATGACAAATCCAACTAAAAACTAGATATGTTTTTAAATTTTATATGATCAATTTTTGGTGTACTTTGAACTTTAAAAGTTAAAACTTGTAACCTTTTTTTAAGAACAATAATGATAATTTGAGCTCTTCACTTTAAAAAACTAATTAATTTTTTTGGTCAACAATTAAATTTCATTTTCACTTTTATCATCATAAAGAGAACAATCGTCCTTACCTTTATCTTCCCAATCAGAGATTTCTCCAAGAAATTCTTCAAAACTCGTATCATTTTTTGTTGCTTGTGATTTTTTTCTTACTGGTGATATTGTTAATTGAGCAGGTTCAACATCTCTATCATTCTACTAGCATTTGAAACATATTTTTTTCCACAATATTTACAACTTCCTGTCGTCTATTTGCATTCAGGATTTGCAACAACATCAAAATGTTTCTAAACTTCAGATTCAGGACGATCCATTGTCAAAATTGGTATCTATAAAATGTATGGAATGTTATTGAATCTTTTTAAACTAAATTTAATTAATTTTTGATGTGTAAACATCTTTAGGCGCGGCAGTCCAATTCACAGGGCATTACTATTTAGGGTTTTTTTTTCACCACTCACGGCGCTTGTGAAGCTTTTGTATATGAAAAATCTATATAAAAAAAATTTTTACAAGCGCGATCAGCGGCAAAAAAAAGGCCTAAATTGTAAAAAATTTGCCCTGTGAATTGGACTGCTAAAAATTTGTATAAAACTTCTTGATATACTGCTACACAATATTGTCACTGACAAGTTACTCAATTTTCGAATTTCTCCGACTCTTTTTTCGTTTGAAGTTAGACAAATTGAATTTTTCCGTCGCCATGAAACAATACATAAAAAAAATTAAACAATGTGAATAAATAATTTTTTCAATAATGCTGTTGGTATCGCTAGATTATTATAAAGCTACAGTCAAATTTTCAAGTTGATTTATTTATTTTTAAGAAAGTTATTACAAGTTATATACTCCAAAAAAAGTATTTTTTTCAAAAAAAAAATTTTCGTTTTTATTTATTAACGCGTTAACTGATTATATAATTATAATATAAAAAAAAATTATTTGAAGGAAAATATGTATTTTTTAATTTTTTCGCTACATTTTTTACTTAGCCGCTTAATCTTTTACTCAATTATAGCTAAACACACAATATCTACATAATTTTACCAGCTTAATTTTCCCCTAAGCTACATCTTTTCCTTAGCTCTACTATATTATCAATTACGAAACAAATTACCACCAATACCAGAAAAATATCGATAGCTCGGAAAATATTCGATATATTATAAAAAATTTTTTTTTGAACTTTTTTTTTCTACTTGATGAGTTTTATCAATCGTTAATATAAAATTAGGAAAAAAAATCGATATATCGAAATTTTTAAAATCATTGATTATTGAAAATTAATGAACAACAATAATTGTATGAAAATAGAAAAAAATAAAATAATAACAAACAATATTTTCATAAATGTATGAAAAAAATTTGTTTAAATGTGTACTTATTATTATTTTGTTCAATTCCAACAACACGCTGAAAATGTTCACTCATAATAAACCCGCGAGTCTAGATGGCTCACAAAATTTTTTTTTTACTTACATATATGACCATGGAGGTGAATAAGGAGTGTAAGCTTTGCTTTTTTACTGTGTTAAAGCATAGGCTGTCACTGAAGCCTAAATTTCGGAGTAAGTCAGTTCGAAAAACTACCAGCTGCAGCGCTGACATCAGCCCTTGACCAAAAAAAAGACAGAACAAAATATTCTTATTCACTCTAGCCTGTACAACTATGTTTAAAGATAAAAGATGACACGTGATACTGTCGTTCGAGTCCGATCCCAGCGCCCTCATTTACTCCGAAATGTCGGCTTCAGTAAAAAAGCAAAGCTTACACTCCTTATTCACCTCTATGTATATGACATATCAACAACAAAAATGTAGACTGTCAACCCTGGGTTTAACCTCACTTTTCCTTTTTACAATAATCAAGTCTCTCTGCACCCGTATTCAGCACCCGTATTCAGAGGATGTTCTCATTAGGGCTTTTTTTTCCGATGGCGGCGCTTGTGAACTTTTTATATAGATTTTACATAGAAAAGCTTCACAAGCGCCACCATCGGAAAAAAACGCCCTAATGAGAACATCCTCTGAATACGGGTGCTGGGGGACGTTCCAAAAATCACTCGGAAACCCGGAAGCGGCGCAGTAGACGAAAAAATATAGTGATAAAAAGTGTGTTCGTTCACTTTTCACACCGAGCGTATGCACGGAGCGTATGCAAGGAAGCGCTAGCGTTTTGCGGTCATTTGATGAAAATTTAGCAACTAAAATTTACTATTTATTTATTGCTATTCGTTTTTTCCAGTTCTTTCGCTCTCTTTCATTATTATTAATTGGTAATTTGTTCTTGCGTCTGAGAAAAAATTATTAAATTAACAAAATAAACACGATGACTGAAAATAATGGAAAATAACGAATGTTTTAGTAAATTTTAGTTACTAAAGTTTCTTCAAATGACCGCAAAACTCTAGCGCTTCCTTGCATACGCTCCGTGCATACGCTCGGTGTGAATAGTGAACGAACACACCTATAATAAACTTAAGGGATATCTAGCACAAATCAAAAATACGGATAGAGTCTTCAAATTTTTTAAGTAGCTTAATGAAATAGTAATACACACGCTCAAATTTTATGATAATTTTCTTGTAGCTAATTACTTAGTAATTATATAATAAAGTAGGCTACTTTTTTGAACGTTATACATAGATTCTTATGGAGAGTCCGGTTGAGTTTTCAGAAACCTGGTTAGCCATTTCACGAAAAATACGGCTAGCTTTATCGAAAACTAAATATAGATAGAGGAAACAATAAAGAAACTTTTGATATAAAAGTTAATAGGGCTTTGAGACCTTTTTATTTTACAATAAATAAAAATAAATTTTTGTCTTTGTCTAAATACTTAAGTGGAAGTAAGAAACAAGATTTTCTCCTTTTTTTTTATCTCGTTCGCACTCATAGAAATATTATGTTTCTAAATGCCATCCGCAAGAGGTCTCTAGATATGCGCGGGTAACACCTTAAGGGATTTGGACGATTTTTTAAAACGAAGAGAGAGACAACATTTTTTCTCTGTTTTTTGTCTTTTTCGCGCTCATAGAAATATTGTGTTTCTAGAAGTCATCCGCAAGAGGTCTCTAGTGATTTTTCAATAATTCCTCATAAAATTCCATTTTTTCATACTTTAATTATTAATTGTAAAAAAACTATGCTCTAAACCTCTTTTATTTTTTTTCTATACGTTTTCTTTTGTCTCATTTCATAACCCGATAGTTTTTTTTCACGATGTCATATTGTCGATTGGAGATATTGGTATTTTAATGGATTTTTTTTTGACGAAAATCGCATTCTCCATAAGAGCCAATGTTAAAAGTTGTCAACTTTAAAAATTAATAAAAAAAAAACGAGCTTCCAAACAATTACCAAAAAATCACATAAAATGTATTAGTATTTGAAAAATCTACTGTATAAATTTCATTTCTTTCTCATATTCCGAAAAAAATCGTCCAAATCCCTTAGAAGCAACTAGAGGTTACTGTAGATATTGTAAACAACAAAAACAGCCATATTGCATATGCCATTTACTTTCGTTACTCACTACAGTTGTGAAAAGTATTTTTATAATTATTATTAATAATGAAACAATAATAATTTATTGTTTTGTGCCTATAAAAATACATGAACAAACAATCATGTCTACCACAACAAAGTATCAAAAATTTTATATTATCACAATCTTGAACTTCCGGGTTTCCGAGTGATTTTTGGAACGTCCCCCAGAACACTAGGTGCTTTCTTTTGGGTGTTTATTTTTTTTCACTTCAATGCCGTTGATCATGCACATGCGTATGTCATGCAAAATTGAGAAGAGAGCAGTGGCGTCGAAACAAATAATTCTTAAAAAATAAGAATTAAAACATGGCTGATCCAGCTCCTTATGTCCTACGCTGTTGCAATCTGACTTTTTGCCGACTGCGCATTTAACTGCGCATGCGTGAAAATAAACAGCAGTCCAATTCACAGGGCATTACAATTTAGGGCTTTTTTTCACCACTCACGGCGCTTGTGAAGCTTTTGTATGTAAAATCTATATAAAAAAAATTTTTACAAGCGCCATCAGCGGTAAAAAAAAGCCCTAAATTGTAAAAAATTTGCCCTGTGAATTGGACTGCAGGAAAAAAAATATAAGGTGCTTTCTTTTGTGTATTTATTTTTTTCTTATTTATTTTCGCGCATGCGCAGTTGAAAGCGCAGTCCGCAAAAAGTCACTTTGCAACAGCGTAGGACATGAAGGGCTGGAATAGGCATATTTTGATTCACTGAAATATAATAAAACTGCAGTCCAATTCACAGGGCAAATTTTTTACAATTCAGGGCTTTTTTTTGCCGGTGATGGCGCTTGTCAAATTTTTTTTATATAGATTTCACATACAAAAGCTCTACAAGCGCCGCCAGTAGAGGAAAAAAGCCATAAATTGTAAAGCCCTGTGAATTGGACTGCTGGAAGCCGAACTTCGTGTCGCCGAGAGAGAAACTCAATGGTTGGCCTGTTGTCCTTGTCGGTACAGTCACGTCAACTATAATTGGTTGAGACTACTGAAATATAATGTAACTTTTATACCGTGTAGAACTTGTTTGTTTTGACGTTGACTGTACAAGATTTAATGTGCGCATGCGTGAGTGAGAGAGAAAGCCAACCAATATATAGCTATCTCTGGCGACACTCCGTGCATTGGCTAAGCATAGGAGTTCACCTTCCAGTTTTATTATATTTCAGCATGGTAGAAATACTACAGGTATGGCAGTGCGCAGCCTGGTTTGGCCGCTGTGAATCGACCAATCAAAAAGTCGCCTTCTCGCCACAAAAATGGAAGACTTTATGCGCGCGCGATACAAATTTGTTAAGAAAATTTTCAAGTTTTTTTTAAATTTTTCAAAAGTTATCATATTTATTCAACTAGATTTGGTATATTTTATAATGGTTCACATACATCAATGATAAAAATTAATTATTTATATTAAATAAATAAATCCAAGTATAATAAATACAACACAACCTCTATTGTTTGTGGCATAAAAAAAACAACAATAATGAAAATATTATAATTTATTTGTTAAACTGTCTTGGTTTCTTTATTTTTTTGATTTTTTATAAACATGCTCCACATATATTTATTAGTATTTACATCAATATAAAAAATAGTTGTCAAAACAGTATGTTAGAGAGAGAGGCTCTTATAATAGAGATTGCGTGTTAGAAAGAAAAGCAAAACAGCTCGATGGCGCGTTGTTGATTGGTTGAAAAAATAAGGCTGCGCAGAACGCGACGAAAAAAGCATGGACTACTGCCACACCTGTAGTACTTCTACCATGATATTTCAGTGATTTTAATTCTTATTTTTTAAGAATTATTTGTTCGACGCCACTGTTCTCTCCTCAAATTTGCATAATATGAGCATGTGCATGATCATGCGCATTGAAGTGAAAAAAAATAAATACACAAAAGCACACAAAAGAAAGCACCTAGCGAATGAACGTCGAAGTCAGGGTTGCCACAAGAGGTACTTTCGTACCTTTTGAGGTATTTTTTTGTTCCCCTAGGTACAAAGGTACTACTTTTGGTCTGGAGGTACCTTTTGGTCGTCTTTATGAAAACCCCTTTTTTATTTTTTTTTCCCATACATCTTCCTCTGTTAACAACAAATAACAATAAACAATCACAACTTTACAAGTCAAAAGTCTAACAAATATATATTTAATATAAAAATATATGAAATATATTTAACAAATATATATTTTATATTATACTATAATATTATAAAAGAATAAAATAAATATGTTTAACAAATATATACACATACAAATATATTTTGTATGAACGTTATGTTTAAAAAAAAAAAAAAAAAAGAATAATTTTATTACTTGACGGTATTATATGAAAATGTACTACATATTTGTTTAATTGCAATAATAAATAAAAACACTGGTCTTTTGTATTATCTGTATTATCATGTTTAATTTTGTTAAGTTGAAATTTAAGGAAAAAATGGAGGCCGAAAACAGAGCCATCTGTTTAGGAAATTAAAAATTAAGTGAAGGTACTTTTTTTTTCTAAAAGGTACGTTCCTCTCACTCCGCGAGGTACTTTTCTAAAATCTCTTGTGGCAACCCTGGTCGAAGTCGAACACACCTATATTTGGGTTACATGTGTATTTGGGCTTTGATTTTATTCAGTTATATTAGTTTGTATTAGTTAATTTTTGAATGGAAAGAAAAGTAGAATAAAGCGTAGTGTCTATAAATAATTAATCATTTATCTTTACTGTTTTGATAAGAATGGCTGTCAATGTTTGCAGTGCATCCAGATTTACTATACCGGTGATTAGAATAACAAATATATCAACTTTAACAAATGCTCGGTAAGCTTCGATGTCAAACATGAAAACAACTTTGATCTATCCCAAATTATTGCGAAATTTACATGAAAAATGTACATACTTTTCAATTACTTGAGTCATTTTATTCGATTAAAACGTACCTAGAAAAATTATTGTTTGTTATGATTTTCAATTTTGTCGATTCAGATTTCTCACAAGGTCATTGGTATCTCCAAACAGCGGTGAAGGGTGGCTAAGCAAACTTGGTGTTCAAAAACTTGAACCAACCAAGGAATCTCACTCCCGGATGCTTTCGGACAAGGAGGTCATTTACGCATTACATACTCACAACATTCGACCTGATTCATTCGATAAATATCTGAAAAATTAGTAAATATATTTTAAAAATCGTATGATATAATTGCTTCATAATTTCATCAAATATTATTAATTTTCTATTATGCAATCTATATTTTAGCGAAGAAAATGTTAATCTTATCCATTCCAAAAGAACTGAATTAAATTGTGAATTGGTCGCATCGTGGACTGTTGATGTCGGTGATCTTGATCAAGCATTACATCTTTGGCAATACACTGGAGGTTTTGAACGCATTGATCAGGCTCAAACTGTTTTATCACAAGATGAGGTATTATTTATATGGTTATTCAAATCTATCTTTCTGTTTTCTAAAAAAAAAGGCATTTTTTTTTTTTTTCTTAGTCTTATCAAAAATTACTCAAAGAACGTGGTAACCATTTGCGCTCTCGTCACTTGCAATATCTATTAGCATTTAGTTATTGGCCACCAGTTGTCAAAAGGGAAGAAAAGAATATTTATGAAATACGGAGTTATAGATTACGACCAGGAACTATGATCGAGTGGGGAAATAATTGGGCAAGAGCAATAAACCATAGAAGAAAAAACGACGAGCCATTTGCAGCGTATTTTTCGCAAATTGGAAGATTATACAATGTTCATCATATTTGGTGTAAGAAACTCACTATTTTAACCAATCTTCTATTCGACTTCATTCATTAATAATAATGTATCAATTATCGACAGGCTACAAAGATTTACAATCAAGGAAAGAAACTCGTGAAAGTGCTTGGCGTTCTCCTGGATGGGATGAGTGTGTTGCTTACACAGTGCCTCTTATACGTGAAATGCATTGTCGCATATTGACTCCAACAAGCTTTTCACCAACCAAATAATTATATTATTATATAATCTACTCATATTATAATCAAGATAAGAATATTATATTGTCACTATTATCTATATCATTTGTACACTCTTTGTTTGTACAGTAATGTAATAACGTAATTGGTGAGATAGAAAAAAATTATGTATTACTGTTAATAGAAATAAAAAAAAATAAATGGGGAGATGTGTCCATACTTAATTATTATATTTATTCGACAAAGTAACTACCTTTCAATGCCTTTTTTTGTTATTATTTATTTATTTTTGTTTCACAGCTACAAAACGATCACTTACATTTTAATATATTGGTTATTCAATTTATGAAATGTAATACACGTCAGATTAATTGATTATAAGACATTTTCCTTTTTACACAATTGTATGTTGATGTATTTTGGTACGTCAGATGAAGCAAGAGAGTTTTTGTTTTCAACTAATGTAACTTTTATATCAATACATACTTATTGATTTTATCTATTACTTACATATAAAAGAAATCTACTATCAAGATATTTTAATTAATGACTAAATTTTACCATCATTGATAAAAAGCTATGTGAAAGGCAGTATATCGACCCATAGAAATAAAAAATGTTTATATTTTTTAGTAAGTAATAGGAATTATTTATTCCATCGTCTTACGGGATAAATAGTTAATTGCAATATTTATTGTTATTGATATTCATTATTTATTATTCATCTTTTTCATGAAATAATTGGATCACCGTTATATTGTTGTTTTTTTCGTGTGGCTAACTTTTTTTAAAATCATTGTTAACATAATTATTTTCTTCATTTAATTTTTGTGTTTTAATTTTATTAATATGTTTTCATTAATATTTGTGTAATTATATGTTATTTATAAGTAAAAATGAACAAATTGTAGTAGAGGTGGACGAACGGTAATGGTTTTTTTTTACCTTTCAAAATTGTTTTTTTGCTTTTTTATATATTATAATATGTATTAAACTTATAATTCTTTTTTCCAAATACAATTTTTATTTATGTAAGTTTATTAAACTTTTACGACAATATTTGAGATTCAGATGATTGTTTAAAAATTTTGCTGAATAGCATCACAGACTTAGTATAATCAACTTTTTAATTATTGACTAATATTGAATTTTCGAGTTTTATTAATTAGTCATTCAACTTAAATTCATAGAAAACAGTTGTTCCTCCACTGTTAGTTATCGTTACTTGCTGAATTATTGTTCATATCGTTCGAGCTAAACTGAGATGGACAAACCGTACCTTTATTGGATTGGACTCAAAATAAATAAACAGAAAAAAAAAAAAAACCATTTGTTCTTCTTGCGCCGTTGTTATATCAATTAAATTTATAAACATTTGCGTTGGATTCCACCATTCATTAGAAAACATATTTGAAAAAATTTGAATTTAACAGGAAAAAAAACAAAGCGTTATCATCATCTAAACTTTGTGTAATTATAATTGGCTACACTATGTTAAAAAAAGAAAAAGAAAGTACTTTTAATAACATTTTATTTTTTGAATAAAAGTGCTACTCCAATAATAATATTGTAAAAAGTTTACTTTTGTGCATTAAGCAAGATTTTTCAACAGATAGTAAACTTCAGACAAGTTATTCAAATTAATAAAATTTTATAAAAGAACAATATAAATATTTATACAGTACTATAATATGTATTATATATTATATTGAATTGTATTAAATAATGACGCAGTTCCGATGGAATTTTTCGTAATGTTACATTGGTGAATTACTTATTGATACAAAAAAATTAGAGGCTATTTGGGGGAAAAGAGGTGGAGCTATTGCTGTGGGCCAGGCTGAGCACAGAGCCACTAAGACTTTCGTCATCTGGATATGATTCCTTTGATGCTTCTGCTATTGCTAAAGCACTATAAAATATATACTTATTAACACAAAAAAATATTTATGAAATTTGTCACTAATTTATTTAATTGCTTATAATATTGTCACCATAGTATAAGGACTCTATTTTACTGTTCGTTTTTTTGATTAGGTATACTAATTTATTTATTATTTCATGAAACGTATAAAAAAATTATAAATGGGACATAAATACCATTTCCATAACTAAATAACAGTAAACATTTAAAACACAACGCTGCAAAAACTGTGCCGCTGAAGCCACTGACTATTGTTTCAGTATAAGTGAAGCGTTCAGCTGGAATAGAGGTATACGTTCCATTGATACAACGGAACTGGCCGCTAATACGGGGGAACTGTTTCATTGCTGCAGCTGAACACTTACCAGTTATTCGCCAGTTTCTGTAATACAACTGTCTAGGACTGTTGTTCAGTCGGAGCAGTGGCACAGTTTTTGCAGTAAAGGGTATAAGAGATGATAATAAATTAACAAATTTTTTTTATCGGAAAATGATACTCACATCCTTGTAATACTATGGCGACAGTATAAATAATAGTTAGAACATACCTGAAGCCAATTCTAGCACTTTCTTCGTCAAACTGTTGTAATTCTCGTTCTTGTTTTTCATGCAGCAAACGTATTCTGTCGCTACGTCCTTGAAGAAACTCTTGAGTTTCAAGTTCCATTTTTTGCTCAAGAAGGGCTCGTCGAACAGAAACACGATCTTCCAATTCTCGACGTTCACGATTTCTTTGAGCTTCAGCTTGCATTTTATTCTTTGATTGATAAGCCATTAAAATTTCCAATTCATAATTAAGTCTTTCCTGTAATTATGAAAAAAGTTTTATAATTTTGGTCTATTGTTAAAAATAAATAAAAATAAACATGAAACCTTCAGATGATGACATTCAACTTCTTGAGACTCATCTAACCGTATACTTTGTTTCTGTAACATTTCAGCAATACTTTGCTCATACTGATCCCCAAGTAATGCTAGTTTTCGTCTTTGTTCTTCTTTTAATTTTTTAATAACAGCTTTTTGTTCATCTTTCGGAGTTGTTTGTAATATTTGAGCTTTCAATGCTTTATATTGCCGTGTTTGTATTTTGCATGTTTCTCGAAATTGCTTTCTTATTTGCATTTCTTTTTGCTAAAAATTATTCAAAAGTTATAAATATTTTATTTAAAACAAAACTTTTATTATATTAATACATTACTTTTAAGCTTTTGGGTTGTTGTTTGAGCTCGAGTGCATGTTTTTTTCGCAAATCTCGTTCTGCACGCTGCATATAATCTTGTTGATTACATAATTCTGTAGCATGCTGTCGTTGCACTTGTTCTTCTCGCAATGAGTGAACTGCTCTTTGTTGTCGGTACTCCAATTCTTGAGTTTTTTCATGATGTCTTAGCAACATTGCATGTGCTTGTTCTAATTGTTGCTGTCGTTTGTTTAGTTCCTAAATATCAACATGTATCAATATAATATTAAAATAAAAAAAAATTATAAGTAGGTTTAAAATGTATTGAAAAACTTACTTCACGTAATAATTCTTGCTCAAGACTATGAAAAATAAGTAATTTTTTTCTACGAAACTTTCGTATCTCGAGATCAAGATATTCACGTTGTCCACGAGCAAGTCGCTGTTCTTCGTGAGCTTCCATTTGACGAAGATTATCTTTTTGACTTTGAAGTGTTGCATCACGTTGACGCTTTGGAGTGACTTCATCTTGAGATAATTCTTTTTTCCATCTTTCTTTGTATGCTTTGTATTCACGTTTCTGTTGTGCTTCAAGAGCTTTACGATCTGCCTCTTGTCGAGTTATTATTTCTTTTTGAAGTTTTTTTTCAGCATTTTGGTTTTGTTTTACTTTACGCTCTAATTCTTGCGTATGTCTAAATTGTAATTTTTCAAGTTCCTTGCTAAATTGTTGTAAAAGACTTTCATATTCTTTATCTAATAATTGTTTGTGTGATTCAACTTCCATTTTACAACGTTCTTCGAGTTTCACAAGAGCCCCTTGATGCTCTCTTCTCATTCTCTTGTAGCCACTCATTTGCTCATGCATTTCCTCCTGCATGTGTTCTTTTTGCTGTTTTGTAACAATTGATGTTGTTCGTATGGTTGCAAAATTATTAGCTCCATGCTCAAGTAGATTGGCAGTAACACCAGCTGACATTTTATGACGATTTTTCATTGATCCAGATAAATCATTTGCATCCACATGCGGTAACGGTAAACTATTGGTTGATGAACTTTGAGAACTTGCTGAAACCCCAATCGAATGTATTGAATGCTCAGATGTTATAGAATTACTTTTACTACTGTCTCCACCTATTTGCTCGTCAGGAGTATCTGAAAATATTATATATTATAATTTTTATATTTTTTTTGCAATAATAATTAAAAAATTTACAAACCATCCACATCGCCAACAGTGCTCTCACTTTCGCATGCATCAATCATAAGAATTTTCTTCATTTTACGATAATTTAAATTATCAAGTTCACGAACAGCTGCTTTTGTTCTTTGTATAAGATCAATAAGAACTTGTGGGGATCTTGTCCGCGTTACAAATTCATGCTGAAAGTAAATAAACAAATGAATCAACATTATTAATAATGCTTGAATAGTTAAATAAAAACACTAGGCTCACCGATAACAACTTGCCGGATGATGGTCGTTCATTCGGACTTTTCGTTAAACAAACTTCTACAAAGTGCCCAAAAACATCCGACCAGTCCGGTGAATTTAATGTCGGTGTATCATTTTGTGCAATATGATACAGTGCACTCATTGCATTCATATTAAAATACGGAGGTTTTCTTTCAGCTAAAGAACAAAATTTTTTCACAATTGAAACATAAAGGTGGAATATATGCTAACATATATGATGATAAACAAAGCATACACCAGAAGTAAATACAATGTTTATCCGGACGAACCTTACCCAATTCGATACATGTTATTCCTAGAGACCATACATCAACTTTGCCATCATATTGTCCTTCGTCCATAGCCAAAATAACTTCGGGTGCCATCCAATAAGGAGTACCAACGAAACTATTTGCTGGGCATTTGATGCTAGCAGAACCGAAATCAGCCAATTTGACTGTACCATTTTCTGTTAATAGTATATTGCCAGCTTTGACATCGCGATGTATTCGACCTAGTGAGTGGAGATAGTGCAAGCCACGTAATACACCGTCACAAATTGCAGCAATTTCGTCTTCTTTTAACGGTCGTTTATGCACTTCGATTATGTCAGAAGCTGAACCAAGGCAATACTCCATCACTAACTAGAGATAAAAATTAATAAATACTGATGTGCACTATAAGTAGAGTTTTTAAATTCTCTGATGTAACTAACCCAAGCAGTATGATCTCGGAGATAGCATCCTTTGTATTCAATTGTATTTGGATGATTCAACTGCCTAAGAAAGCGAATTTCTTTAAGAATATCCTGCCATTTTTCAACTGTTTGTTTACCAAGATAAGACATTTTTTTTATGGCTACAATTTCCTTGGTGAGAAGACAACGTGCATAATAAACTGCACCAAAACTTCCATGACCAATTTCTCTAAGATCTTCAAATATTTTTTCAGGATCATTCTTCTCAAATAATTCGGCAATCTCAGGATCTTTAAGACTACCAGGTCTTGGAATAGGCGGCATAGTGCTTTTGTAAGATTTGTGTTAGCTCAGCTAAAAATTTATTGCGTTTGTTCAATTTAATTCGATCTTTTAAATCTAAAATACATATCAGCTTATTGTTGTTACGTCCATTGATAGATTAGGTTCTGTGAACATTTATCACCTATAATGAAAAAAAAAAAAATTTAAATTACATCTTATATAGTTCTGTTGAATAAGCATTAGTAGAATAATTGCTGTAGCAATAGGACATCTAAAATGTCGCATAATCACCAAGTTTGGCTTTCTGATGAAACAATTTATTTTTATTCATAAATTAAAGTATAATGATACTCATCTCGACAGTCAGAGAAATGCCAAATCATTGCAAGTTTAGGGAAGTAATAAAACCATTGAGACTGAAAATATCCACAGTACATCAATTTCAAGAGTTTTAATCAGTTTTTCAATATTCACGAAGTAGATTTGAAATACTTATTTCCAGTCTTCTTGATATTCACTTATAATTGGAAAACGAACCTCATTTCAATTTCTTAAGCGTATATTATATACTGCGTTATTGAAATTGATCGTATGTCACTTTTTGGGAAAACATAACCATAAACAAAATTAGATTCAGTCAATTGGCACACGTTATAGCTTCATGTACGTCATTTTAGTTGGTAGAAACATAAATATTGGAATTAAAAAAAAATGAAAAAGTAAATTTAATATTAATGTAAGATATCGGGCTGTACGTACTATACGTATTATAACGTCAAAAACAAAGAAATATTATAATAACAATATGAATAGAAACAAAAACAACAACAACGACAATACTAAACAGCAAACAATGATAATAATAATTAGCAAATAATAGTAATGGTCTCAATAATCGTTGTTTAATCAAGAGTTTAACTTGGAAATTATGCAAAAGTTCAACTATTGTCGTATGAAACATTATTATTCTATTATTCTTTCGTGGGTAAATTTAGTTGAATTCGATGATTAATGTGTACCTTTCTTTATGCCGCTACTTGCATGTATTATCACTTATAACTGTAGAACACTGTAGAAGAATTTATTATTTATTGTATGTTTATGTGCTTGGGAGCGTTCGCAAAATTATCGTTCATTCGGATCTTGAAGATGGCCGACTTTGGTAGATTTTTTTTGTATGTGTGGTATTCTTGGTCCGAATTGGTGCAAATTTTTCACTTTTTCAAAGAGGACTAGCAGCACCCGTATTCAGCAGTCCAATTCACAGGGCATTACAATTTAGGGCTTTTTTCCACCACTCACAGCGCTTGTGAAGCTTTTGTATGTAAAATCTATATAAAAAAAATTTTTACAAGCGCTATCAGCGGCAAAGAAAAGCCCTAAATTGTAAAGAATTTGCCCTGCACCCGTATTCAGAGGATGTTCTCATTAGGGCTTTTTTTTTCCGATGGCGGCGCTTGTGAACTTTTTATATAGATTTTACATAGAAAAGCTTCAAGCGCCATCGAAAAAAGTCTAATGAAACATCCTCTAATACGGAATGCTGAATACTCGTGGGGCTTTTTTTTTCCGATGGTGGCGCTTGTGAAGCTTTTCTATGTAAAATCTATATAAAAAAGTTCACAAGCGCCGCAGAAAAAATAAATTTATCCCTAGAATACATCTTGGTCTTTACATATTGCGGGAGTTTGCAGATCACAATAACGATTCTGCAAACAAAATGTTGTCGCAAT
The DNA here is from genome assembly GCF_014905175.1 of Aphidius gifuensis. Lineage (NCBI taxonomy): Eukaryota > Metazoa > Arthropoda > Insecta > Hymenoptera > Braconidae > Aphidius > Aphidius gifuensis. Next base: position 9,538,333 of record NC_057792.1, on the reverse strand, counting down.
AGAAAAATATGAAGGCGCTTTCATGTAAAGCTGCCATAGTCGTATGCAAATGCAAAATAAAGTAGAATTTACATGAAAGCAACAACAAGCGCTATATTCTATTGCGGCAAACATTCTTGTCGGCGAATCGTATGCGGAACCCTAATATCCGCAATACGGACCAAGAATTTACCAAAATGAAAATACAGGAGGACTTACTCCCTATCTCGCCTGTATATGAAAACCGTATCGCTATGTGGTCGCCGCATAATTGAGAGGCGCTAGTAGCGGCTCGGTAACGTGCGCGACTTGTATCGCTTTTTTTTACAATGCGCACAATACAAACATACTCTGACAAACATCATGTGTATAATGCTGTATTAGTAGGTGCTTTCTTTAGTGTATTTATTTTTTTTCACTTCAATGCACATGCGCATATTATGCAAACATGAGGAAAGAGCGGTGGCGTAGAACGAATAGTTCTTTAAAAATAAGAATTAACATATAACTGATCCGGCCCCTCATGTGCTACGCTGTTCCTAAAAATATAGCTAAGTTAAAAATATAGCTGGTAAAATTATGTAGATATTGTGTGTTTGGCTATAAATATATAGTTAAGTAAAAAAAATAGCTAAGTAAAAAATATAGCTAAGTAAAAGATATAGCTGGTAAAATTATGTAGGTATTGTGTGTTTGGCTATAAATATAGCTAAGTAAAAAATATTGCCAAGTTAAAAATATAGCTAAGTAAAAAATATATAGCTAAGTAAAAAATATAGCTAAGTAAAAAATATAGCTAAGTAAAATTATGTAGATATTGTGTGTTTGGCTATAAATATAGCTAAGTAAAAAATATAGCTAAGTAAAAAACCTAGCGACCAAGTAAAAAAAACTTGGATATATTCATTATTTTCGAAAAAAAAAATATATATTCGTGCTTAACAATACGCGACAATCAATAATTAGCAGTTTTTTTGAAAAAAAAAACAAAAATTTCGACTTTTTTTTTTGAAAAAAAAAAATTGTATACATTTTAAAAAAAATATCGATAACTTGATAACTATTCCAGATATAAAAATTTTTATTGGGCTTTTTTTTTAGCTTGGCGAGTTTTATCGATTGCCTTTATTAATATTAAAAAAAAAAACTTAATATATCGAAATATATAAGTTATTATAACTCGAAAACTATTCGCGATATCGAATTTTTTTATGTTGACTTTTTTTTTTACTTGACGAGATTCATTGATGGCCATTATTAAATTTGAGAATTAATCGTTATTTCTATAACTACACAATATATGACCGATAAATAGCCGTTTTTTCCATATTTCAACTCCATTTTTAACCACTGCGCATTCGTAGGAATTTTTTCCGTAATCGTGAGAAAATTTTCTATAAAAAGCGAATAAAAAAACATGTTGTCTCGGTTATGATAATATCTTCTGAAATTCTTCTGTACAATTACAATAATAATTTTCTCTTTCAAACTAACACATCAGTCATCAATGTCTATTTCTCTTTTTTTAAAACATAAAATTAGTCAATATTATAAATAAATTATTATTGTATAATAATTCAATATTATGTTTTGTATTTAGGAAATATTATTTTATATAAACAATAATAATAGGTATATTAATCTTGTAAATGAAAAATACTTGCATATGCATGTATATATATGTACAATATGAACTTTACTTCGCCTAACAAATGCAAGTATAACTAATAAATACAAATAAAATACTTGTATATTAATATATACAACGGCGCATATATATATATAATAATAAATAAATTAAATATATAAATACGCGCATTTAAATTCATTTATACTACAGAACGGCTGATGGTAACGGTTACCGACCGATTACCATGGCGCTGCAAGGCGCAATGTAGACTGACAGAAAATGGATTCCTGCGCAGATCCGTTACCGGATCTGACGTCTAAACTCTATGTTTTTTCCTTTGACTCTAACCCAACCCGCGCCTAAAGATGTTTACACATCAATAAACACCCAAAAGAAAGCACCTATTAGCTGTGTTCGATGGTCGTCTCGGCTCAGTTCCATCTCACTTACGGCTCACTTATGGCGCTAGCGACGTACGGTTGTTTGAAGAACTACAAAGGCACAAAATCTCAATACAGGTGCTTATCTATATCATCACTGTATCAATGCTTCAATAAATATTGTTTATTTACAGTGATGATATGATAAAGCACCACCATTGAACATTTTGTGCCTGTAGACTTAAACAACCGTGCGTCGCTAGCGCCAAAAGCCTCGAGCCGAATAATTGAAGCTGGCGAGCTATGTCAGCTGAAGTATGTTTGTATTGTGCGCATTGTAAAAAAAAAGCGAAACAAGTCGCGCACGTTACCGGGGTACTACTAGCGTCCCTCAATTATGCGGCGACCACATAGCGATACGGTTTTTATATGCAGGCGAGATAGGGAGTAAGTCCTCCTGTATTTCTACTCTTCTTGATTTCTAGTCTTCTTGCCTACCCAACACTGGTGGAGACTTGGAGAGTGGAGACACCGCTTTAAAACTCCATGGTTTAGTCACTAAACTTCCCAGCAGACCAATTCACAGGGCAAATTTTTTACAATTTAGGGCTTTTTTTTGCCGTTGATGGCGCTAGTAAAATTTTTTTTATATAGATTTCATATACAAAAGCTTTACAAGCGCCGCTAGTGGAGAAAAAAAGCCCTAAATTGTAATGCCCTGTGAATTGGACTGCTGATAACCACTGCGTACCACTAGGAATTTGTATCAGCTATATACCGGTATCTGCAGTCCAATTCACAGGGCAAATTTTTTACAATTTAGGGCTTTTTTTCGCCGCTGATGACGCTTGTAAAAATTTTTTTTATATAGGATTTACATACAAAAGCTTCACAAGCGCCGTGAGTGGTGAAAAAAAGCCCTAAATTGTAATGCCCTGTGAATTGGACTGCTGGCTGGTACAGAATAGCTGTGTTCGATGGTCGTCTCGGCTCAGTTCCGTCTCACTTACGGCTCACTTATGGCGCTAGCGACGTACGGTTGTTTGAAGAACTACAAAGGCACAAAATCTCAATACAGGTGCCTATCTATATCATCACTGTAAATAAACAATATTTATTGGGGCATTAATACAGTGATGATATAGATAAGCACCTGTATTGAGATTTTGTGCCCTTTATTCTTCAAACAACTCGCATATATAGTAAAGAGAACTAGCAAACTACATGTAATACAAAAATGACAGTGGATTTTACTACTAGTATAATACTAGTACAATACTGGTATAATATACTAGGAACTAGTGAAGCTATATTGCCGGTAAAATACCAGTACATATTACCTACCTCGGAATTTGTTTTCCGTAATTAATATCAATCTAATTTTAACCTCCTACAAAAATTTCATCCCTTTACGTCGTGTTCTAGGGGGTGAAATTAAGGTACACACTATATTTATACAAAAAAATTAGACTCTCCGAAACTACCGGTAGCTACCTCGAAATTTTTTTCCCGTAATTAATATCGATGTAATTCTAACCCCTTACGAAAATTTTATCCCTCTACGTCGTGTTCTGCGGGGTGAAATTAAGGTACACGTTCTGATATGAATAAAAAAAAAAAAAATTTCTCCGAAACTACTCGTAGGTACCTCAAAATTTTTTTACCGTAATTGTTATCGACGTAATTCTAACCCCCTATGAAACTTTCATCCCTCTACGTCGTGTTCTAGAAGGGTGAAATTCAGGTACACACTATATTTATACAAAACAAAATTAATTTCTCCGGAACTACTGGTAGCTACCTCGAATATTCGTTTCCGTAATCATTATCGATGTAATTCTAACCCCCTACGGAAATTTTATCCCACTACGTCATGATCTAGGGGGTGAAATTGTGGTACACACTATATTTATATAAAAATTAATTTCTCCGAAACTACTCGTAGCTACCTCGAAATTAGTTTTCCGTAATTATTATCGAAGTAATTATCGTCTCCTACAAAAATTTCATCCCTCTACGTAGTGTTCTAGGGGGTGAAATTGAGGTACACACTATATTTATACAAAAAAAATTAATTCCTCCCAAACTACTCGTAGCTACCTCGAAATTTTTTTACCGTAATTGTTATGGATGTGATCCTAACCCCCTACGGAAATTTTATCCCACTACGTCGTGTTCTAGGGGGTGAAATTAAGATACACACTTAATTCATACGAAAAAATTAATTTCTCCGAAACTACTCGTCGCTACCTCGAAATTTGTTTTCCGTAATTATTATCGATGTAATTTTAAACTCCTACAAAAATTTCATCCCTCTACGTCGTGTTCTGCGGGGTGTAATTAAGATACAAGTTCTGATATTAATAGAAAAAAAAAAATTTCTCCGAAACTACTCGTAGCCACCTTGAATATCCATTTCCGTAATTGTTGTCGATGTAATTCTAACCTCCTACAAAAATTTCATCGCTCTACGTCGTGTTCGAGGGTTTGAAATTAAGGTACACACTATATTTATACAAAAAAAATTAATTTCCCCGAAACTATAAAAAGAGATAAATATACGGGATAAAATTTCTGTAGGGGGTTGAAATTACATCAATATTATTAACGGTCGAAAAATTTCGAGGTAGCTTCGAGTAGTTTCGGAGAAAATAAGTTTTTTTGTATAAATATAGTGTATACTGTTTCGTACCAGGCTAATTAATTTGTATTATTCAGGAAATAACAAAAAAAAAAGAAAGAACGTTAAACAAGAAAAATAATAATATAATTCACTATAATAATATAATGAAAGTTTCATAGGGGGTTAGAATTACGTCGATAACAATTACGGTAAAAAAATTTTGAGGTACCTACGAGTAGTTTCGGAGAATTTTTTTTTTTTTTTTATTCATATCAGAACGTGTACCTTAATTTCAACCCGCAGAACACGACGTAGAGGGATAAAATTTTTGTAGGAGGTTAAAATTACATCGATAATAATTACGGAAAAAGAATTTCAAGTTAGCTACGCGTAGTTTCGGTGAAATTAATTTTTCTTGTATCAATATAGTGTGTACCTTAATTTCACCCCCTAGAACACGACGTAGAGAAATGAAATCCTTGTAGGGGGTTAGGATCTACGTCGTGTTCTGGGTGGTGAAATTAAGGTACACGTTTTAATAAAAATAAAAAAAAATTTATTTCTCCGAAACTACTCGTAGCTACCTCGAAATTTTTTTACCGTAATTGTTATCGCTGTAATTTTAACCCCCTACCAAAATTTCATCCCTCTACATCGGTAAAATTACGATAAAAAAATTAAAATTAATTTTTCTTTATTTTTACTAAGATATCCTTTTTCTCATTTTCACTACTCAGAATATGGTTTACAGTGGCTAAACTCATTAGGGTACTTTAAGGGAAATCGATTTTGCATAGTTACGTGAAACCCTAACAAAGTCTAGAAAAAAAACAAAAAAAGTTTCAGTTCGGGGCACCGGTTCTTCTACGCCCCTGATTCGGACGCCAGCTTCAGCGTCATATTGTATTTTCGGTATTTTTTATTTATTTAATAAATAAAATACATGTCATTGTATTCAAAAAAAATAATAATGTCTAAAGAAAAGCAGTAGCTGAGGAACAAATTTAGCTAAGGAATTACGGTGGCCAGAAAACTTATGTTTTAAGCAACATTAATTCCTTAGCTGCATCTTCTCCTTAGCTACTGCTCTTTTTCGGGGATTTTCATTCACTTAAATTGAAACTACATGTATTTTATTAATTGAATAAATAAAAAATACCAAAGACAAGCAGTAGCTAAGGAAAAGATGCAGCTAAGAAATTAATGTTGCTTATAACATAATTTTTTTGGCAACTGTCATTCTTTAGCTACATCTTTTCGTTAGCTACACCTAGGGTGCGTTCCGTAGAGGACCGCGGTCTACCAAAAATAGGCGTGGTTTATCATGGTGAATTTAATTTCGTTGTAGTGTCAGCACTGCTATGTATTGGAAAACGTAAACAAACATAAGCAAACGTAAACACCGAAAAATATGATTAACGTATTATAGAGAAAAAAATAATTTGGCATCAAAAAAAAAATTGTCAATTATAATAGTAGGTGTATATTGTTGTTATCTCAATTATTTAGCCTGTAAATTGTATTTCTTTTCAAAGTTAATGCTTCAAAACCTATCATAACTCAAATGTAAGGTTAGGACAGCACTTATATTTTTGTTATTTTTCAAGATCTCAAACTGGCTGATGTTGCTGTTCATTTTTAACAAAAACAACAATTACTACCTACATCAGTCAATAGATAATGTGTTTGAAGTGGAATTTTTCTTTTCATTTTGTTAACTGTTATTAACAAATTTATTGTTTTAATAATTTTATTCAGTACAAAATTCAGTAAGCACCACATCCACAACATTAACAATACATACATAGAAAGGTGTAAAAAAAAGTATACATGAGACTGGTTATTTTTTAGGGATTCCTAGGGAGATTTTTAATTTTTATGGATTCACTCTGATTATGGCCAAAAAGGACCGCGGTCCCCCTACGGAACGCACCCTACGACCTACACCTACACCTACAACTGTAATTCCTTAGCTACACCTTTCCTTAGCTACTGCTTTCCCTTGGACTTTTTTTATTGATTTAATTGATAGAATTCATGGTAGAAGTACTACAGGATAGCTATTCTCGACATAATTATCCCCTGTACCGGGGATAACATGAAAACGCTCGAAAGCGATATAGTCGTTTGATGGAAACCATTGAAGGAGATACAAATAAAGCCATAAATTAAGGTAAATTTCCACAAAATAGTTATCCCTGTCGCCGGGAATAACTGAGGGGATAATTATGTCGAGAATAGCTATCCAGGTATGGCAGACTGGCAGTAGTCCATGCTTTTTTCGTCGCGTTCTGCGCAGCCTTATTTTTTCAACCAATCAAGAACGCGCCATCGAGCTGTTTTGCTTTTCTTTCTAACACGCAATCTCTATTATAAGATCCTCTCTCTCTAACATACTGTTTTGACAACTATTTTTTATATTGTTGTAAATACTAATAAATATATGTGGAGCATGTTTATAAAAAATCAAAAAAATAAAAAAACCAAGACAGTTTAACAAATAAATTATAATATTTTCATTGTTGTTGTTTTTTTTGATGCCACAAACAATAAAGATTGTGTTGTATTTATTATACTTGGATTCATTTATTTAATATAAATAATTAATTTTTATTATTGATGTATGTGAATCATTATAAAATATACCAAATCTAGTTGAATAAATATGATAACTTTTGAAAAATTTAAAAAAAACTTGAAAATTTTCTTAACAAATTTGTATCGCGCACGCATAAAGTCTTTCATTTTTGTGGCGAGAAGGCGACCTTTTGATTGGTCGATTCACAGCGGCCAAACCAGGCTGCGCACTGCCATACCTGTAGTATTTCTACCATGGATAGAATTCCTTTTTGATAAATCACAAATTATTTATTATAAATTAAGAATATATCGTTAACAAAGTACCGGTAAAACACCAGTAGGTATATTGCTAGTATTATTTTTACTCTATATATATTAGTAAAATACCGGCATCATACCAGTAAACATTCCGTAGACGGCTTGTCATAAAAAGTCTGAGATTTTACCAGTATTTTACTGGTACGCTGTGACAGTACAGTATACCGGTATAATACCTGTTTATGCCGGTTGTATAATACAACTTTTCTACCACTTATATACCGGAAACATACCTAAATTTAGTGGATAAGTGGCTCAGTCTAGTGGTTTTTCAAAAAATTTTTACATAGTGGTAAGACTGGTAAGAATAAGATGGTTACGGTAATAACCAGGGTACCGCACCCGTATTCACAGGGCATTACAATTTAGGGCTTTTTTCATCCACCGGTGGCGCTTGTGGAGCTTTTATATGTAAAATCTATATAAAAAAAATTTTATAAGCGCCATCAGTGGCAAAAAGAAGCCCTAAATTGTATAAAATTTGCCCTGAGAATACGGGTGCCGTATTCACAGGGCATTACAATTTAGGGCTTTTTTCATCCACCGGTGGCGCTTGTGGAGCTTTTATATGTAAAATCTATATAAAAAAAATTTTATAAGCGCCATCAGTGGCAAAAAGAAGCCCTAAATTGTATAAAATTTGCCCTGAGAATACGGGTGCCGAGCAGCAGTCCAATTCACAGGGCATTACAGTTTAGGGCTTTTTTCCTCCACTGGCGGCGCTTGTGAAGCTTTTGTATGTAAAATCTATATGAAAAAAATTTTACAAGCGCCATCAGCGGCAAAAAATAGCCCTAAATTGTAAAAAATTTGCCCTGTGAATCGGACACTACCGAGTCTTCTTCTTGCTTCGATCATGAATTCACTTCGACAGACTTCGATTTCATTTATCATCTGATCAATGTATATTTATCCACTTGACAATAAAAATTTCTAAAATTTTTTGTTTCAATCAATTAATAATACCTAACTGTTTCTTCCAATGGAAGTAATACGTTCAAGTTAGTTTCTGACATTAGTTTATGTGTACTCTGAAGTTTTGATTATACCTGTCAGTACGCTTATCACATTCGATACAAAAATTTTTGTTTTTTTTTTCAGATTTTCAAACCGTTTTGACCGAATTAGATGAGGTGTTAAGCAACGCAACATTTTTAGCGATTGATGGAGAGTTTACTGGACTCACTTCAGGCCTGGATGCAAAACCTTTTGACACACCCTCTCAGTATTATGAAAAACTTAGCTCAGGATCCATGGATTTCCTCCTTATTCAATTTGGTCTATCGGTTTTTACATACGATGAAAAAATGAAGAAGTAAATCATTTCTTTTGTTCTTTCAATCAAGAAATTTGAAACATGAATTTAACTTTCTATTTGGTATATAGGTACAAACACCAGAGTTACAATTTTTATGTATTCCCTCGTGGAAACAACCGATCTGCTCCAGACTGTCGTTTCATGTGTCAAACATCATCAATCATGTTTTTATCAAATCAAGGTTTCGATTTCAATAAGTTGTTCAGTTCAGGTATACCTTATTTAACTTCGAGTGACGAAGAAAAAATGATCAAACGTTTAGACGACAAGCGACGCATAAGAGATGATGGGTTAGAAATTATTCCAGTTTCCGATGATGATAAACCTCAAATAGATGAAATCTGGTAATTCAATAACTTTTAGTACAATAAAATTTCTATGTATACCTATATATTACTGAATATATCTTATGATTTGATTGTAAATTTTTTAGTTCCAAAATTAATGAATTTCTAAGATCAGAAGCTGACGAGCTATTAATTGACCGATGTAATGCTTATATCAGACGATTAATGTTTCAAGAGGTTCGAATCAGGTGGCCTGATAAAGTAAAATTGGAAAGTAAAATCGACGGAGTATTACAAGGGCTTGTCGCATATAAGTTAGGAAGTAAAGACGAAGAGGATAAAAAAGAAACATACAGAAGAGAAAAAGAAAACATAGCAATCAAAGAAGCAGTAGGTTTAACTGCTTTATTAAGAAAAATTGCAGACTCGGTAAATAATTCTACTGGTCTTAATAATTACTATCAAATTTCAGTTTCTTTTATGTTAAATTAAATATCTATTTTATTAATATTTGCAGCAAAAACTCATTGTAGGTCATAATATGTTACTGGATCTTTGCCATATAGTTCGACAGTTTTTTGGACCACTTCCTGAAAACTATTCAGAATTTAAAGCTCTTATTCATAATTTATTCCCCAAACTCATCGATACTAAAATTATTGCACAGTCGTCTATGCTGAAAGATTATATACCATCATCCGTACTCAGTCATGTCTTTGAAACCTTAAGCAAAAAACCCTTTACAATGCCTGATGTTATCCCCATCAAAAACCGCAGTTACGATAGCGCGGCGTATCATGAAGCTGGTTATGATGCATTCGTCACTGGAATGTCATTTATTGCTATGACTAATTTTCTTAGTAAAAACCAAATGAAAGAACAACATACAGGTACTACATATTTTTTTTATTATCTTTTATACTTTAATTCGATGATAAAAAATATCTGGCATTATTTTAGGCTCGTCACAGTTCGATATTGAAACAATCTTGCCAGTCTCATCTGTTCTCAGCCCATTTTTAAACAAGTAAGAAAATACCGATGATATTTTCCCAGAAAATTATAAGCTTTTAATATTCCTCTAATTTATATTTCATTCAGGTTACTCATTGTAAGATTCAAAGATCCTCAATACATAAATCTGAGTGGGAACGATCGTAAGTACTTCCATATTTTCTTATAACCCAAGTTTCATTGCTTTTGTTTATTTTTCAAGAATTAATTTTTTGAATTTAAATTTTTAATTTTTTTAGCCAGTCCAAACAGAGACCACGTCTTTCACATAACGTTGCCTCAAAACCAAAAGACTAGCAACATTTCTCAACTATTTCATCAATATGGTGGAGCTTATATATCATGGATTAGCGACACAACGGCATATGTGAGTTTAAATCGTCGGGAACAAATCTCTGTACTAAAAACACAGTTGAAGAAAAATAATCAAATTGGTAATTGCTGGATACAATCCTACAAGGATCATCAGGCGTCTCTTGTGTCGACAGAAAATAATAACCAATATACCGATCGTAAACGAAAACAACCACCCACAGAGTAAGTCAAATATTGTAATTTCTTCAATATATTCTTATAATAATTATAATCTCCCCTCAATATTTGCTTGAATTTGCTATGAAAATAAGAGAATTTCCTTGTTAACACTCTACTTGTCATTAAATAGGGTAAATTCATAGCTAGATTTTGTGGACGTGTCCTAAATAAAATCCTATAATGCTTTTTACATAGAAGATTTTGTGATACCAACCCCAAAAAATAGAAAGTTTGAACTTTACGCAATCATTTTTTTTTACGTTAACCATTCATTTTTCCATTATTTATTAATTTTATGCTATATATATTCCAATTAAAATCTATTACATATTAATGAAAAAAATATTTTACGATATTTATTCATTTCAATATTGCGCACAAAAATTTTTTTTGTTACTATGCATCGATGATTATCATCATATCAAGTTTTCTATTGATATCCAATCAATGTTCATATTCATTATTAATCTTAATTTTATTTAGTCAATAAAAAACATTTTTAATAATATTTTTATTAAGATTCGCATTTATGATGCTCTATTATTCTGTAATCAAGTTTCTTGTAAGTATGCAAGTTTAAATTTTCCTGCTCTTTCAATATTGCTCAGTTATCATGGCTCCTCATCAGAAAATCAATAAAAACCGTGTTTTTGACAGATAATTTTAATTATTATTCAGAAAGCAGTGTTAATACCCCATATAAAGCAAACATCCAAAAATTTCTTATTATTTTCATTATCATTAATGACATTTAAAAAAAAGTGTCTGTTAAAAAAGTAATTAAGGGCCGGTTTTTTCGTCCAACATTACAGTTAACTGAGCATTAACTAACTTTAACTAACTAAGGATTAACTACTTATCGATTGATATTTTCAATACTTAAAGCATGTAAAAAACGCAGTCGGTAACCAAATCCTTAGTTAGTTAACTAGAGTTTAAACCTTAGTTAACTGTAATGTTGGACGAAAAAACCGGCCCTTAGTTATGTTCAAAGCAAGAAGACTAGACTAGTCCCACCCCCACTACCGAAGTTTACTCTCCTGGTCTCTAGTCTTCTTGGTTCAAAGTAGGGATGTGCGATACTCGGCGATATATCGGATACTTTTACTCGATACTTTTTGATCCGATATACATATACCGAGTAACCGATATTTTTTACCAGATATCGGTCAAAAAGTACCGGAGACTAGTGATTGGGGATTTCAGCAATTTTATAATATATATTACCAAAAAAAATACCAAAAAATATTATTTTATAAACAATTATATAAATTAAAATGATAAAAATTGTTATTAAGGTTGAAAGTAAATAGAATTTCCAACTATACGATTTTCGAATTTTTGGTCCCATATAAAAGCCAGAATAATTATCTATTTTGTTAATTTTTTTTCAGAATTTTGTACCGTGGTTTTTTTTAGATAATTAATGTCAAAGTTGACAACTTTAACGCGTAGGTATAGGGACTGAACACATATTTTCTTCTGTAGTTGAAAAAGTTTCTATACGATTTTGCTTAATTTACTATCAGTTTGTACTTCTTTACAATACGGATTTTTTAAGCCCTCAATGATAATTTTCCACCGTGGATTTTAAAAGATATTCAGTTATCAGCAGTCCAATTCACAGGGCATTACAATTTAGGGCTTTTTTCCTCTACTGGCGGCGCTTGTAGAGCTTTTGTATGTGAAATCTATATAAAAAAAATTTGACAAGCGCCATCAGCGGCCAAAAAAAGCCCTAAATTGTATAAAATTTGCCCTGTGAATTGGACTGCAGAATCAAAATTTTCTATCATTAGCGGTCATTTTCTTTCTTTTATTCGTCGTGCTGTCTCATGTTTCTTGGCTATGGTAGTATGTGTGTGTCTATCCAGATAGACTGCATACACACATATTACCAAGAACCTGCCAGTATAGTGAATATATTTTGGACAGAGGGGCACTGAAAATATTTTTTATAACCATATGTAGATGCGCACCCTCTCAGGCCCAAACTTCATCCACCGATGCGATTTACTTTCAACCTTAATTTGAAATATATATTTAATAATTTCATCCAATATTAAATATTGTTTTGTATTTATTAAAAATACATATATATATTTATACATGCATTGTATTAATATATATTATTATTATTATATTAATCTTTATTATTATTGATTGATATATTAATAAAAAAATTTTATGTAAAACAATTTGAATTTAAATAAAAGAACAGACCAGTATTAAATAATATTAATACTGATATATTCAAATAAAATAATTAAAATAAAAAACTCATTAAACATTGGTTTTTTTTTTTTATTTGAAAAGTACTCGATATTCGATATACCGAGTACTTTTCAACCCGATATATCGGATAACCGATATTTGAAAAAAAAAAAATCCGATATATCAATACTGAATACTTTTAAAAGTATCGCACATCCCTAGTTCAAAGCAATTTCCAACATTCCTTCCCATAAGAGCTCATATATAACCCCACTAAAAGGAGTAAACCTTTAAAAATTATATAAAAAAAAAAAGTTTATAACAAAAAAACTGATTTTACAATAAAATACATCAATATTTGGGCGGACTGCACAAGTCATAGATCGTTTTACGTAAACATTAAATTCACTCAAATGTTTTTATTAAAACTTGTAAAATGATTTAAAAAATGAATTATAAAATGGTACTAATGTATAAAACTTGAAATTATATTTTTATGATATTAAAATAAATTAGGAACAACGTCTGTCATTATCTGAATAAAAATTGTTAATGATTTAATTTGTTAATTAAATCTCATTTTTATTTGAATGGAATATTTTATAATGGAGTATTTTAAAAGGTTATATATGATGATATATGCTAAATGGTTGAATGTTATTATTATAGTTTTTTCTTTTTCTCGAACAGCTCTTTTGTGAAACTAGCACTTTCGTGTTTTTGCTTTTTCTGATATTGATGTAGGTAAAATGCTTATAGATATCTGCTTTATTGACGTGCTTTATCTCTCTTTAATCAATGCGATCGAAATGTGTCAGAGTGAGATAAAGCACGTCAATAAAGCAGATATCTATCTGTCTATGACTTGTGCAGTCCGCCCCAATATTTTAACTCCAAGATAGTAGTTATTGCAAAAAAAATATGCAGCTCTATTATTCGGTATAGTTTTTTTGTGAATACAATTCAGTTTTGTAACTTCTGTTTTATCATTTTTCTTCTTCTGTCAACAAAAATATGATATTACCATACACCGAATGTCTTATTACTTTTTTTTGGTCCTAGGTAACTTTGTTTATTTATTATCAATTATTAAAGTTGCTATTTTTTTCGGGGTTAAACACTGTGGAATAGTAAGATTTTATTTTTTTTTGAGTTCAACTTAAACTTCATATAAAACTAAAAGTTCGAGAATTCCCAAAAACTATCAGTCTGTAGAGGAAAAAAAGACGAATTTTTCAGTTGAAAAATAATTGTCAGACCTAAAATATTTTGTTAATACAATATAAAAATCAATTTTTGTCTTTGTCTAAATGCTTGAGTAGAAGTGAGAAACAATATTTTCTCTTTTTTTTTTTATCTCTCGCCTCAGAAATATTATGTTTCTAAACTTAGTGGTTAGTGCCGTTAGTGGTCTTCGATATTGAGCGAAATACCGGAGACACGGGTATACCGAGTACCAAACTATTCGGTATTTTTTTCTCCCGATATACCAGTACTCGGTATTTCTTTGGCCAATACTTCAGATGACATGGGGCACGTTCCAAAACCTTCGTTCGGTTCGGTATATCAAGATGGCGGATTTCAGTGTTTTTTTTGCCATTTTTTTTATCGCAATAATAAGTTAATCACTTATACTTATTATTGGTGAGAATAAAAAATAAGTAACTAATATTATTCTCCTTCCTCTACTAAAAATACATCAACTGACACTAATATAGAAAAGTTTATAGGGTTGTTTAAAATTTTCATACATTTGATTTGAATCGCTGCCATCTTGATATACCGAACCGAACCAGGTTTTGGAACGTGCCTCTGTATATTGGGAATCATTCTAGGGACCTTGGGACAAGAGTACTTCGACCGGTGGTGACCTCAAAGTGAACTTAAATAATTTTTTTTTTTCGGTTTTTTTTTATAATGACGCCATTTCAAATAGACTACGTGCGCCGTTTTTAGAGATTTTACGTCGCCACATATAAAACAAGCTTTATTATTTAACAAGTTTTAAGATAATATTACTATATTTAATATCTATTCAATATGAAAAAATTTAATTATCAAAAAATTTAAAATTATCTATGTTTGACTTGACTTTAAATATATGTATTAATTTTATTTTCATTTCATGTATTATAATTATTATTGTTAATTATAATTAATTACTACATGCAATTTTTTTACTAATGAATCATTAAACGATGAAAGAATATCTTACAATATTTTGTTTGATATAGCAAAAAATATTAGTTAAATTTTATTTAGTTAATTTTGAATGAAAAAAAAAAAAAAGTACTCAGTACTCGATAGTCGATATACCGGTAGTTTTTTGAGCCGATATATTGAGTACCCGGTATTTCCTTAAAACTATTTGATCCATTTTATACCGAGTACTTCTGTTGAATATCGAAGACCACTATTCTAAACGCCATTCGCAAGAGTCCTCTAGATATGTTCGGGTAACACCTTAATGCATGGAGTATTATGGAGTAGACCTCCATGACATTATTGGTTTTTTTTTGTGATCGTGTGGGCAAAAAAAAATCAAAGGTTTTTCATGTCAGGGAATGACACTGAATGTAGCAGCCGAATCTAGTGGCCAGATATTTTTTAAATCAAATATTATTCAAAAAAATTATTTCGTACTCTATCAATTAGTATATATAGTCAAAAATAATTATTCAGGATTAATTATTATATTGCTCAATTATTTTTTTTCCGATTATTAATCTTGTTATTGTCTCTAGACTAATTGTAAAATATGAGGATTAAAAAACTTTCGATTTCATCGATCGACCGGTGGCTGAGCGGGCTAAAGCATGCGTTTAGAATAGTAATCCGTTGTTCGTATAGGTTTGATCCCGTCTAGTTGCGCGCACTTATAATTGTATAATTATATCCTTTGTCTTTCATTTCAGTACCTATATCTCTAAGTCTAACTCTATCCCAGTAATAATAAGTAAATATTTAAATCAATAAAAAAAAAGACCTGGTAACGTGTGTTGGGGCTGGTGGCCCGCGTTACTCATTGAAAATTGAAAATGAATTGACGAATAGAAGGACGTCGGAGTTAACTTGATGAAACTTAGAAAAAATAAGAAGCCCTGTGGTCTAGAGGTCAAGGCCTTTGCCCGGTAAGCAAAAGACCCGGGTTTGATTCCCGGCGGGGGAACTTCGTTATTTTTTCTAAGTTTCTAGTTTTTTTTTTTTCAAAAATGAAAATCTTTTTTCAAAATTGAAAATTTTCAATACTCCAGCTAGGGCCATGATGGCCATGTTACGTGATTTTGTAAATAAAATTATGTTTACGACTTTTTTTTCTATTAAATTTATTAAAATTTTTACGTTCTATAATGGCTACTGCTGCAGGACATTGAATTTTAATAAATTAAAAAATGGACAAATAACTTTCAAAACTCATTTAAAAACTCTTTATTGGGTTTTCTGATCGATAACAGATATACGTTTCACAGAGTTTTTTAATATATAAACAACGACACCATAAGAAAAAAAAAATTAATAAATAAATGTTAAAACATTGCTTCGAAAAAACGACGAAAAATAAATTTGAATTTTTTCTTAAGGCACTTTCATAGCTTGATTTTGGGGGCGTGTCCTAAATAAAATCCTATGCTTTTTACATTGTAGATTTTGTCATACCAACCCCACAAAAACCAAAAGTTTAAACTTTTCATGGTTATTTTTTTTGCGTAAACCATTTATTTTTTTCATTATTTATCAATTTTATGCAATATATTTCAATAAAAATCAATTATATATTAATAAAAAAAAATTATCTTATGATATTTATTCATTTCAATATTGCACACAAAAATTTTTGAAGTGAAACTTCTTTACGGAGGGTAGCGACAAAATTCGAGGCCCTGCTAGCTCTCGAATACTCTCTGTCACACGCTCTCTTATACTCTCTGTCACACGCTTTCGTATACTTTTTTTTTTTTTTTTAAAAAGTTTATTTCTGATAAAAGTAAAATACATTTTATTTGGTGTTAATTTAAGACGTAGAAAAAACTTAAAAAAGGGTCTATACAATATATACAAGGGAGGGGTTTGTTGAAGACATGGCCTGGTGGAAGCAGGCAACTCGAATCCAGTCTTGATGTATCAGCTTGTGTGTACTGATTTGTTTATTCTGGTAGTTGTATTTTTTGAAGTGTTGAACTGATGCTTTATTGTTGTTGTTTTTGTTGGAAAAGGCCTTTGGCAAAACCAGCAAGTCAAGTAATACTAGATGGTCTAGTATTACTATATATTAAAAAAAGTGATTGAGATTTTGATTGTTGTTGTGTATCTTGGGACTGTGGTGTTTAATTTCTATTATTATATCTTATTTCTCTCAAGATATTCAGTCTTGTTTCAAGTTCTTTTATATGTTGGGCATTTTCATTAAGCCACCAGTATTTTTTTTGGTTTAGACGATGGTTGTCTTGTTGGTCAACAGGAGGTATTTCTGTTGAGAACTTAAATTTATATTTGAATTTAAGGAAGTCATCTATTTTCATTAGTATTTTTTTGTCACCTTTGTTTCTTGCCCAGTGATATATTATTGGTATATTATTTTGGTCTTGGATTAGTCCCAAATGATCCAATGTGACAAACGCTTGTGGTGTGATATATGTTGTTATATTCATTTTGTTTAGCATTGCAACTGATGGTACCAGCATTGTTTGGAACAGTTTGTTGTTTAATTCTTGGATTTTGCTATAGTAGTCTCTTGTTAGCTTGATGATAAAGTTGTCTATTCTTGGTATATTTGCATCTGCATATATTATTTTATTGCTGATGTAATGTTTGAATCCAGTATGTGCTGATCTGTATGTTGACAAGCAGGATCTTAGGCATTTTCTTTCAAACATTCTTATTGCTTCCATCTCATTGGCACTAATGTTCCACCATATTGGTGCCGCATATGTTATTATTGGTCTTATTAATAGCATATAGCATATAACTTTTGCTCTTGGATATAGTTTTTTATTGTAGAATAATTTACTATTCGTTCTAAATGCTGCTTGAGCCTTTTTGAGGGCTTCGTCAACATGTTTATCACCTCTTGCCAAGTGGTCTAGGTGATAGCCAAGATATTTTACTGTTTTTTTATGTGGTATTGGTGTGGATATATTTTTTATTTTGTCGTTGATTTCAATTGAGAATTTTTGATAGTTTGTTCTGTTTATTTTTGATAATTTTTGTGCTAGTTTGTGTACTAATATTGTCTCACATTTTGTTGGGTTTATTTTTAGGTTCCAATCTAGGTAATATTGGTTTGCTTTGTTTACTAGGTCTTCTAGTGTTTCTCTGATGGTTGGTAGTTTGTTTCCAGCTACATATATTACCAAGTCATCAGCAAAAGCTAATGAGTATGTGTTGTTGCCGTCATTGAGGTTGAATGCGTTTAGTATATCACTTGTTAAGATATTGAAAAGTATGGGTGAGTTAACTGTGCCTTGTTGAAGGCCTTCAGTTATGTTGAATGTTTTGGAGCTGGTGTTGGATCCGTCCCATGTAACAAATGATTTGCCAATGATCATATCAGCAATTGTAGATATAAGGTTTTGTGGAAACTTTTTTTGGATTAGTTTGTATATTAGTCCATTGATCCATGTTGAGTCAAAAGCTTTTTCAATATCTATGAGGGCAGCTGCTACTAGATGGTTGTCTTGTAGGTGTATGTTGATATGGTTCATCATAACGTTAATTGCATGTGTGATTGAGTGTTTGTGTCTGAATCCAAATTGGTTATCAGGAATTATTTTGTTGTTGTTACAAAATGTCACGATTTGTTTATTTATGACACATTCATATACTTTACTTATGGCATATGTTAGACTGATGGGTCTGGTGCTTGCTGGATCGTTGGGATTCTTTCCTTTTTTTGGAATTGGTAATATTTTTGCTGTTTTCCAATCTATTGGAAAATATTTATGATTGAGTC
The DNA here is from genome assembly GCF_014905175.1 of Aphidius gifuensis. Classification (NCBI taxonomy): domain Eukaryota; kingdom Metazoa; phylum Arthropoda; class Insecta; order Hymenoptera; family Braconidae; genus Aphidius; species Aphidius gifuensis. Next base: position 9,519,506 of record NC_057792.1, on the reverse strand, counting down.
CATTGTTGAATAGTATTGTAAATTATTGGATATGGTAAATGTTTTAGTATTATAGGTGGGATGTTGTCTAGTCCACTGGATGTTTTATTTGGTAGTCTTTTAAGGATGTTAATGACATCGTTAGTTGAGCACATTCTTAATTCATTGTTGTTTTTTGTGAGATATTGTGTTGGGTTGTGTGCTAGATTTTTTCTGTCAAATGTGGTTATTGTGATGTTGTTTTTTCTGTCTTCATTTAATTTTTTTATTAAATTTTCTGCTGTGTTGTTGATTATGTTTGTGTTCATAGCTGTTGCATTTAGTCTTCTTGGTGAATTTATTGTTTCATAGAATGCCCCTATGACATTTAGTTTGTCAATTGGGTCTGTGAATATGTATTTGTTATTTTCTATTGGTGTGTTTGGTAGATCACAGTTGCATCTGTCTAATACATTGTTGTTGTTTGTATCAATGTGTTGGTCTTGAAGTTCTATTGATTGTTTTTTCCTGAATAATCTGTTGATTATTGGGAAGAATTTATTGTGATTTCTATGATCAATTTGTGTAACTTGTGCATCCCAGTAGGCTAGATTTGTTTTTTCTAGTTCCACTCTTATTGCTTCTCTAGTTTGTGTTATTTGTTCTTTGACTTGTTTTGTTTCTAGTTTCTTTTTTGTTGGATCTGTTTTCAGTAGTTTATTGTATTTTGTTATTAATTTGGTTTTTTCTTTTTGTAATTTTTTTATTTTTGAATTGAAATATTTGTGTATGTCAGCTTTTGATTTTATTTTTGGTACTGTTGTTTCAATAGTGTTGTTGATTGCTGTTTCTATTTTTACCAGGTGTTCGTCAATCTCTTTTATTGAGAGATTTCTGTCACTAGGTAGATTGATGTTGTAATTTTTTTCTAGTTGTTTTGTGAATTTACCCCATTTTGTTGATTTATATTTATATTTAGCTGCTTGTGGTTGTTGGAAATTTATGGTTTCTTCGGCTGCTAAATTTATTGTGAATGATAGTGCATTATGATCACTGTCATAAGGTATGGTTTTTAATTTGCCAGGTTTAGCTGGATCTGTGGATATGTTTAGTCTTAAGTCAGCTATGCACAAGTCTAGATACGTTAGTGCTGGTGTAAATGTAGGTTCAGATGCTGTGTAGATCTTGGCTCTGTATAATGGAGCTGTATTTTCTATCCAAGTTGCTAGGTATCTGCCTCTTGAATTATTTTGTCTGTCACCGAAGTTTTTGTGTCTGGCATTAAAGTCACCAGCTATGATGTAGTAATTATTTGGATCATCTAGTTTGAGTTTGTTGAAAAGTTGATTGAGTTCTGAGATGAATAAATCTCTGTTGTCATTTGTTGCATATATGCTGACTATATATAGGTTGTTTTGTTCTGATGTGATCATTTTTATTATTGTGTATTCTAGTATTTCATTTGTTTTCGAGCTTGGATGAGATACTGTAGCAAATATTTTTTTGTATGAATGTGGCTGTTCCACCACCAATCTTTGCGTTTGGTCTGTCAGTTCTGATGGTATTGTAGTTCTCAAATTGTATTTTGTGTTTGTTATTCAGTTTTGTTTTTGAGGTAAGTATTATGTGGTGTTTATGTTCTTTTTGGAAGTTGAGTAGCTCTAATCTTCTGTTGTGGGCAATAATTGAGTTGACATTTATTGCTGCTATATTTATGGTGTTTGAGTTTGGTGTATTACTCATTTTGAATGTTCACTGTGTTCATAACTAATTGTTTTATATCATCTTCGTTGTCTTGTATTTTTTTGTATATTTCATTCAGCTGACTACTGAATATTTTTGTTATATTATTTGATATTTGTTGTATTATAGTGGCCGATAAATCATTTTTTAAGTTTTCAATCCAATCTTGATTGTTGTTATTTTGCATGTTGTTTGGTTTATTCATCTGCTGATATAGTTGGTGTGTGTTATTATTCGCTGTATCAGCATACGATGTGTTATTTCTTAGTGCTTTTTGACCATCAAATGTTCTTGGTTGTTGTTTGTTATTTTTTGATTTGATTGTTGCATCTTTTTGTGCTTGTAAGTTGGCTTTGATAAATGGGCATCCATAATATGATGCTGGATGTCCTTGTAATCCACAGTTGGCACATTTAAGTTTATCTTTATCTTTTGAATCTTTTTCTATTTCGCATTTACCTGGTTCATGTGATTGTGCACATTTAACACATCTGAATTCCAGGTTACAGTTGCTACTTGCATGTCCAAGTCTTTGGCATCTTTTGCATTGGAATATTTTTTTCTTTCTCATAAATTCCCATCTTACTTTTTGGTAAGCAAGATATTCTATTTTGGTGACATTTTTTGGGTTTGTATCTGATGATAGTTGTACCATGTGGTTTGTTATTATGCTTGTTATATTTTTGTCATTTTTATCTGTTTTTTTAAATTGTATTTTAGTTAATTTAATTATCGTTGTACCTGGTTCTGCTTTTTCTTTTAATTCATTTAATATTTCATCGTCTGTGTAGTCACCATGAATACCTTTTAATATTAGTGTTCTTGGTTTAAGTTCTCTTGGTGTGAATGTGAAGAATTTTATTTTTTCTTCGGTTAGAGTTGCTTTTATTTTAGTGTATATGATTTGATTTTTTGCTTGGATTTTTATTATTGTGCCAAATCTCAGTTTGGATGAAAAGGCATCAGCTTCAGTGAATTTGTTTTTTAATAATTCGTTTATTGTTTTAATTTTTTGATCAAGTATATTGATTGGTGGTGGTCTTGGTTGACGTTTATTATTATCATTTGTTTTTGGTGTTGTTGTAGTTTCTTTTGATGATTCATAGTCATCAATTACCATTTCGGTTGTGTTTTCGTTTTCAATTTCTAAAAATTTGTTAATACTTTCATTAGATTTGTGTATTATTGGTTTGGGTTGCTTACTTGGATTTTTGGGCATTTCCCAGTTGTTGTTTTCAGAGTTGTCTGATGAAGTAGTTGGTTGTGGTGTAGTATTCGTGTTGTTTGCGTTAAGTGTGTTGCTTGAGTTTTCTTTTGAGCTGTCATCAACTTGTTGTTGTTGTTGTTTTTGTGTTATACGTCTATTGAGGAATCTGGCAGCTGTTGCATCAGGTCCCAATGTTTTTAATCTCATATTGTAATCATGTTCAATCTGGATTGGGTCTTTTTGGATTGAGCGATTTCTTTTTTTACCTATGTCAGGAAAATCATTATTGGAATCCTCGTTAAAGGATTTTCTTTTTGGTTTTGTTGATGTTATTTGTTGACGTTGAGCCATTGTCCCCTGGGAGAAGCTGGGTTTAACCCAACTTTCCGAGGTACTGTTTTTGTTTAAGCTATTTAGCTTATTCACTATTGTTTTTGTATTACTTTTATGTAAGGAATAGTTAGTGTAAGGGTTTTGTGTGATTTTAAAATATTATTTATTTGTTATTAACAATATATTTATTAATAATAAATTGACGTTCGAGAGGTCATTCATTACTTGCTGCCTTATAAAATGATACTTAATATCTATATGCTTAGTTCTCTTATGACCGACAGGGTTAGATGCTATACTTATACATCCTGTATTATCTTCATATAAAATACATTTATCAATAATTATATTAATTGTTTTCGCTAAAGATCTTAACCATATCGCTCCTTTTGTTGCTTCAAATAAACCCATATATTCAGCCTCGGTTGATGACGTCGCTATTGTCATTTGTTTATGAGAATTCCACGATATAGTACATTCTTCATACATTTTAAAAATATAACCTGTCGTACTTTTTCTTTCATGTAAATCACCACCCCAATCTGCATCAGCATAGCCAATTAATATATTATTATAATTATCATTTCGAGTGTATGTCAATTTTATATCTATTGTACCTTTTAAATATTTTAAAATACGTTTTAAAGAATCCCATAATGTCTTATTATTTTTATTTAAATATCTACTCAAAATATTCACTGATATACTCAGATCAGGTCTTGTACAAACCATTAAATACATTAAACATCCCAATAAATTTCTACACGGTGCATCATAACTCTCATCTTTATTTAAAGCTTCTTGGTCTATTTTTGTTTCAAGTGGAGTACTTGCGGGGTGACTATCAGTCATATTGAATTTACTTAAATTTGATTTTATGTATGTGCTTTGATCTAGTATTATTTTATTCTCAATTCTAATTATGCGAATCCCAATAAATAATTTTATTTCATTCATATCGACCATTTGAAATTTATTCATTCAATAATTTTTTAAACTAGCCATTGTGTCGTCACGTGAAGTTAAAATCACCAAATCATCAACATATAAAACTTAATAAATATTTTCCATAATATTCCCCCTGTCTAAAATATAAATACAAGGATCAACCTCGGAATTTTTAAAACCCTTTTCTCTAAGTGTCCGCTCAAATATTTCATACCAACATCTAGCTGCTTGTTTTAACCCATACAATGCTTTATTTAATTTACATACTTGATTATTACTTGATTCAATACCCTCCGGTACCCTCATATAAATATCCTCTTTTAACTTCCCATTTAAAAATGCTGTTTTTACATCCATATGGTGTATCAATAAATTATTTTGATTTGCAAAAGCTAAAATAAGTCTAAAACTTGTGATACGAGCTACGGGGGCATATGTCTCATTATAATCTACTAAATATTCTTGGCTAAAACCCCTAGCAACAAGCCGAGCTTTATATTTATAAGGATTTCCAAGTTCGTCATGTTTAATAGTAAATACCCACTTACAATCAACAATATTTTTATCTTTGGGCTTATCAACTAAAGACCAGGTATCATTCATTCTCAAAGAATTTATTTCCTCACACATCGCTTCTTCCCATTTTTGTCTATCTTTTCTATTTATAATTTCCTGATAATTTTCCGGTATTTTAGTCATAGCTGATTGCGCATAAATTAAATATTCTGGCATGTCACTCTCATTATAATTTACTCTATTTAAATTTTTAATACGTTTACTTTTTCTTAAATTATTTTTATCAATATTATCATTGTCAGGCTCATTATTTGTTTCGCTTAAATTTTTATCAATACCATTTTTATCAATTTTATTACCAATATTTATATTTTTATTAATTAAATTTTTACCATCGTTATTATTATTATTTATATTTTTACCAGTATTATCATCATTCATATTAATACCATCATTTTCATTATTATTTATATTTTCATTTTCATTATTATTATTATTTATATTGACCTCACTCGTCAGTGACGGTTCATGTAATTGCAGACCACCCGTCGGTGCATCCATAAGCGTACCATTGCTTATTTCACGAGACCCAAAAATATTATCATAATTTATTTTAACTGATTTTTCATTTTCAGTAAGTGGCCTAAATTCTTTAACACTTGTCTCATCTGCAATTACATCTCTCACGATATCGAATTTCCAAATATCAACATAAAAAATTTTATAACCATTAGGTTCATAACCAACCATAATTCCTTTTATAGATTTTTCATCAAATTTTCTTTTTCTTAATTTATTATGTACGTACATTGTCGAACCAAATACTTTTAAAAATTTATAATTCGGCTTTTTACCATGCCACATTTCAAACGGAGTTTTATTTTGTTTTAGCGCTTTTGTAGGTATAATATTAATTAATTGAGTCGCGCTTAATACAGCTTCACCCCAAAACATCAAATCTAATTTCGCGTCAGATAACATCGCACGTGCTTTCTCGGTAATCGTACGTATCATTCTTTCAGATAACCCATTCAACGACGGTGTATACGCGACTGTTCTATGATAAGTTATACCCTTTTCTACACAAAATTCTTTCATTTCATTAGATAAATATTCGCGCCCATTATCACAATATAAATTTACCATTTTTAAATTAAAATGACTTTCTCCCTTTGCAACAAAATCTTTAAACGCGGAAAATACATCTGATTTATTTTTAAGTAAATATGTTACGCAATAGTGTGTAAAATCATCTACAAAAATTACAAAGAAATTTTTATCATCAATAGTCGGTGGATTAATTGCACCTCCCACATCTGTATGAACAATAAATAATGGTCGCCTCACATGCTCTTTATTTTTACTTTTATTAAAAGGCAATCTAGCCTACTTCCCGTTAATACATGCCTCACACAAAATATCGACCGGTTTTACATTTGAAAGTTGATCTAAATCTTCTATCATTTTATTATTAATTATCTCTGAAAATTTCGCTTTACTTATATGACCCAAACGTCTATGCCATAAATTATAATTATTATTTTTACTAATATTATACGCCTGAATATTTATTTCATTTTCAATTCTAAAAACAGCTTTAGTTAAATTTTCTTTTGACTCACCCTTCATGTACACCTTACCTCCCTTGATTACTTCAAGGTTATCATTTTTAAAAATTACTTTCATACCCTTTTTCACTAATTTGTGAACAGACAATAAATTATGATGCAACTCTGGACAATAGTAAACATTTTCAAGGACACATGGTATATCCATGTCTGTTATTGCATATATATTTCCTTGCTTTGTTGCCTCAATATGATTTCCAGCTGTAAATATTTTTACTGGTGTCTCAAGTACTTTAAAATTTTCTGCAATGTCTTTTCTGTTGATAAAATGATCTGTAGCTCCAGAGTCCAATATAAATGTGATTTTATCTTCATCATTATTTGTAAATTCTCTATCTCCAATCATTAAGGCTGTTCTCTCAAAGAAATTACATGAAGTTGACATATCATTTGCTTGTGCATGATGTGCATATTTTTCATTATTATTATTGTTGTTATAATTGTTGAATTTATTATTATTATTATTATCAGTATTTCCATTTGAAAAATTATTATGACGTTGATTACTGAAATTATTATTATTGCGATAATTATTAAAATTATTATTACGGTTGTTGTTAAAATTATTATAACGATTCTTATTGAAGTTATTATTATTATTCATTTGATTTTTAAGTATGAAACAATCCTTTTTAATATGATTTAATTTACCACAATGAAAACATTTCTTTTGATATTTAAAGTTTGGTCTACTTGAATTATTAAATTTACCCTTAAATCGTGGATTGAATTTATTTTTAAAATTGCTTTTATTATTTAAATTTTGATTATCAGAAATATTTTTATCAGTTTGAGTATTAAGTGCTTTAGTACTTGTATCACGTGATTCAATGGTTAATCTCATTTCATATTCTAATAATTTTGTTTTAATCAAATATAGAGTTGTTTTTGTTTCTTTTAAATTATCAATTGAAAGTCTTATTGGTTCATATATACTTGGCAATGATTTGAATAAGTAAAGCATTTTTTCTGTGTCACCCATAACTACACCTGTATTAACTAATTCAGTTACAATGCTATCAAATAACATGAAATGTTCTGTGAGATTTGTATTAGCTTTTATTTTTAATGACATTAATTTTTCTCTCAAATACATTTGTCTTAATGGACTTTTGCCTTCAAACATTTTATCTAATTCTGTAAAAATATTTTTACTTCTATCATCTTCTTTAATTGATAAAGCATGTGCATCATTTAAATAAGAACGAATTATTATTTTTGCTTTTGTATCTTCTCTAATCCATCTGTTATCTGGATTCTCTGGTATTTCATCATCAATTATTGTTAACAATTTTTCTTTAGCTAATAAATCTCGGATACGTAATTTCCATATTGGATAATTTTCTCCATTAAATGGTTTAATATTTTTATTCATTGAATCCATTTTTAAATTTTTATTTTTAACTTTTTATTAATTAAATTTATCAACCCTCTATTTGTTAAAACTTGAATTTATTAAATTTTTAATTTCAAGAGAAAAAAAAATTTTAATACAAATAATTAAAAATAAAATTTGTAAAACTGTCCACTGACTCGACTGAAATTATAGTCTTATATATCTATAACGTTACCAGAATAATTATCCATTATTTAATTATGTGTCTTTGTCACAAACAAAAAAAATTATATTTATATAAAAAAAATGAGTTTGATTTTTAAAAGTTTGTCGTATCACTCATCACTTATATTTTTCAAGTTATTAATCACTTGATAGTTTCATTATTATAAACTATTCACTAAAATATTTATTCACCAAAAAATTTTATTTTATTTTTATTTTTTTTTAAAACACGCGGTGGTGTAAACCAAGGCACGTAGCCCTGAGCCCATAACCTGTTAGAATTTATAGCTTATATTTTATTATTTATCTAAATAATTATTTATCAAATAAAGAACAATATAAGAGGAATTATTTAAGGTATATAAAATGAGGTAGACTTTAAATTAATTAATTATTTTCTTTAATCAAAAGCTACGTATAGGGAGATCGTGTCAATGCTTATGTGTACCAGACAAGAGTCCCAATTAGACTGACTCACAAAATTATATATCGACATAATATTAATTCTTTATTCCTTTGTCTTAATCTCACTTCCAGCATTCGTCATTTATTCCCAGAAAAATATTTCGGTTACACCATGCATCAACATCATCCGATCACACCATACTCACATACATACACACAATCTCATTCTCATAAACAAAATAAATTTAATCTTTATTTCGTTTCATTATTACTTCTTGTTTATTCTACAGAAATAAAATCATATTTCCAACAATAATATTCGAAATATAAATACTAATAATTATTATTAACTAATAATATTTATATTTGAATATAACTGTCAGTATTAATATTATTATTATTATTATTATTATTATTATTATTAATATTCAGCGTGACATGAAACTCTGAAAGAAGTTTCATTTCCCCCGCGCGTACTCGCAACACGCTAATTTTTTTTTTTTGTTAGTATGCATCACTGATTTCCACTGATATTAAGTTTTCTATTTATATTTAATTAATATTAATATTCATTATTAATCTTAATTTTATATAGTTAATAACAACATTTTGAATAATATTTTTATTAACACTTGCATTTATGATGCTCCATTATTTTGTAATTGAGTTTCTTTCGTGCAAGTTTAAATTTTCCCGCTATTCCAATATTGCCCAGTTATCATGGCTCCTCATTAGAAAATCAGTAAAATCCGTGTTTTTGATAGATAATTTTAATTATTACTCAAAAAGCAGTATTAAAACCCCATGTGAACCGAACATTAAAGAATTCTTTATTATTTTTACTATTATTGATTAGTTTTTGAAAAAAAAGTGTTTGTTAGAAATGTAATTTAGTTATGTTCAAAGAAATTTCAAACATAGCCTCCTATAAGAGCCCATGTATAACCCCTCTAAAAGTAGTCAACTTTTAAAAATTATTAAAAAAAAAAAAGTTTATAACAAAAAAACTGATTTTACAAAACGATGCATTAATATTTCAACTATCTACTGTATAAATTTTAAGAGATTCTGATTGTTGGAACGTAGCTATGAATGTATCTTAAATGTTGCCAGCCGAAAATAAACTTAAAAAAAAATCTTAAAGGATGTGTACACATGCAAGAATATTTGTCACCAGATATCTCTAAACGTTTTAGTAATATCTCGATGAAACCTAGTTATTTCTGTTAACTTGATTAATTTTTGATCAGGATCGGATATCAAATCCGTCGAGCCTGACCAGATTTCCACTCGGGCTAATCTAAACCTTAATAACGACTAAGGTGCTTTCTTACTAATTTTTTATTTAGTATAGAGAATTTTACATGAATGAATAATACTAATTTTTTACTTGATGGTTTTCAGAAATTCTTTGGAGGATCGAAAAGAAACTAAGATCGAAGAAAAAGAAGGAGAGGAAGGCTGGGAACTCGCGACAGGTATAATGATGGCAGTATCCGAAACCAGTGTTTCCACCTTGCGGTGGACACTTGAGTCCTCGGATTCTGCTATTCTACCCAATTTATATACATATAACCTTTACTCATTGCTACACTGGAAAAAAAAATTTTAAAATCAAGTTTTATATTTCATTAGCCTGGGGTTGATGGAATTAGAATAAGCTATTATACTCATTCTATTGGAGTTTTTTTTGGAGAATATTGGAGTGAAGTTAAAATTGTTTTTTACTTATTATTAATCAATTAAAATTTAGTGGTGCAGTATGCCGGGACTTTTTTAATTTTTAACTTCTTATTTCCCAGGTAGGAGTTCTCGGGCTTGAACAACTGTGCCCGACTTGTGCGAGGTTCGTGTATCAAGCCTGAGGAGCACAGGCTTGACACATGACTGTCCCCGTTGTTTTTAACCGGCCTCACACAGGCCTCAACAATCCAGGCTTGTGTCAAGCCTGTGTTTTTTGTTTTCCCCGGCCTCACACGAACCTCGTTAACACAGGCTTGACACAAGACTGTCCCTGTATGTTTTCCCCGTCTCATACAGGCCTCAATAGTCCAAGCCGGTCTCAAGCCTGTTTTTTTGTTTTCCCCGGCCTTACACGAGCTTCGTTAACACAGGCTTGACACAAGACTGCCCCCGTTGTTTTTATCCGGCCTCACACAGGCCTCAATAGTTCAAACCGGTGTCAAACCTGTTTTTTTTGTTGTCCCAGGCCTTACACGAGCCCTGTGTCAAGCTCGTTTTACCAAGCCTGACACGAGACTTGACTTGTGCATATATTTAATTAAAAAAAAAAAATTACAATAATACAATAATATGAATTGTAAATAGAAGTTTTAAATAGCAATTATTAGGTTTTGACTATGTGCCAGGCTTTTACAAGGACTGTGCATTAAGTCTCGAATAGATTCATTCATATCAAAACTTTTACTGACTCTTTCATGAATACCCCGGTGGTTGACTAGATAGAGCATTGGAGTTCCACGTGAGAGACCTAGGATCGATCCCCTGTTACGCCGTTTATTTTCGTTCAAATTTTATCGTTACTTCAAATTATATCGCGTGAAAAATACAATTGTCAAAAATAATAAAGTAATAATAATAGTTTATTTTTATTTTTTTTATAACTTTTTTTGCAAGCCTGGGTACACAAGCCTGCACGAAAAGAACTTTTTTGTGAAATTTACCAACACAAATATTTATTTTTACATGGTCGCCACGAGAGTTAGGATTGAAGCGCCAACAATGTAATTTAAAAGAAATAACTTGTTTATTTCTGTGTATATATTAGAAATTTTACAGTGTAAAATGTAAAAATAAAACGGATGTTATATTTTTGAAATAATTTCTTTTTCACATGGAACAATGTAAGATTAAAATGTTGATGAGTTTTTTTAAGGGTGACCATGTAAAAATAAAATTGAATTTTTTTACAAATGCTAAAAAAACAAAAAAAAAATAATAATGGTATTAGACTTGTTTTTAATTTTTTTTTTTTTTTTTGTTGACGACTGTTCTGACCGGGATTTGAACCTGTGACTCTACCTTAACCTTTGATACCTATAGTCTAAATCCGAGTGCGTTATCCTCTTTTGGTTTTATTAAAGAATTTCTTTTTCCAAAAAGTTATTTCCCAAGAACTCTGGCGAAACAGTTGATAGCAAAACCAGAAAGAACCAAAAACAATGAAAATGCAAAATGAATATTATTTTTTATTTCACATATTTTGTTTATAAATACATAGGTGAAAAAAATGATACACCAGAATGATTACCGTTGAAAATTAAAAATTTTCAATACTCTGCCTAGGGCCGTATTGAATGATTTTTAATAGTAACAATATGATAATAGTACATTTTTTTTATTTTTAGGGAATTTTTATTTCCCATTGTTTTCGCTTTTCTTCTGGCCCCCCCCCCCCCTTCAACCATGGTAGACACCCCCCCTAAAAAATTTTCTAAGTCCTTTAATCTCAACTATGGTAGACACCCCCTCCCCCAAAAAATTTTCTAAGTCCCTTAATCTTAACGAATACAATATATATGGAAAATATAAAGAAAAATATAGAAAAGTGACTGAATATAAAGAAAGAAACGATAAATATGGGAAAATATCAGTAAATATAAAGGAGAATATAGAAAAATATCAAAGAAAAATCGCTAAATATAAAGGAAAATATAGAAAAGTGACTGAATATGAAGAAAGAAACGATAAATATGGGAAAATATCAGTAAATATAAAGGAGAATATAGAAAAATATCAAAGAAAAATCGCTAAATATAAAGGAAAATATAGAAAAGTGACTGAATATAAAGAAAAAAACGATAAATAAGGGAATATATCAATTATGCCCCCCCCCCCCCGAAAGTTTTCTAAGTCCCTTAATTAATCTAAACACGATGAATATGGCAAATGAAGAAAAATATAGGAAAATAAAGAATATACAAACGAATAAACAAAAATATAGAAAAATCACTGAGTATAAATAAAAATACGATAATTATAGAAAAATATTAAAAAAATATCAGTAAACAAAAAAGAAAAGTATAGCAAAATATCATGGAAAAATCATATTTTTCAACAATAAGATTAAAAAAAAAATTATTAACATGATAAATTATTAAATATTCAATTTAAACAAAATATATACGATCACTGGAGGATTAGTGAGAAAAATTAATGAACAATACCCATCAATAAATAATAAAGAAATAATGATACCAGTAGAAGTTAATATAAAATTCGATGACGATGAGGAAAATGAAAATATACCAAACATTAATTTCGAGTTTAAAAAAATACAAGAAATTGTACATCTACCAATTAATTCATTTGCAGGCAAAATAATTTTAGCGAAAAAAAAAAAAAAAAAGAAACTATTCAATAGTAATAATGACATTATTTAGATATCATCGCAATCATAATAGCAATAAATAAAGTGGAATTCATATATGCAATGTCAAGACAGTTAAAGCTAGCCAAACAGTGATTATGAAGTAAAATAAAATTTAAATGAAAAAAGTTTAATTAAACTAAATAAAGATAATAAATTTACCGGAAAATATATTTTTAGATTGAACTAACTATATGGAATGAAAAGGCAGAAAATTTCTAGGGAAAAAGGGTGATGTGATAGCGTTAAAGGAATTGAAAATAAATGAATATAAAAATTAAAAATATAATGACGACTTAACAATTAAAACGTTAAATCCTGATTCAACCGAGAGAAAAAAAATAGAATAAATACAATCGAACTTGACAATTTTGTAATAAATATTTAACATTGACAGACTAAAATCATAGTACAACAAAATGAATATAAACAGAGTTTGTTAGAAGAACGCGATTCTGGACATGTTCTATTCTTGAAAAAATATATTATGATGTTCATCCTATTCTAAATCTACCTGTAAAAAAAGTCGGGGTACCTTCGGGGTGAAAAAATAAAACTACCCTAAAATTGCCGATATTGAGATAATTATTAGTTTAATCAAGTAAAAGTTGTAGAAAAAAAAATAAGGGGTAAGTCAAATGTTTTTAATTGTTAAAAGTTATGGGGTTCAAAGTTTTGGGGATGAATGAGCGAATTTATAACCACTGCGACCGGTCGATACGGCGCGCGCATATTCTGTCACTGTTTTATTTCATCTCATTCTCGCTTATACGTAGCACTCGGTTTGCTGTCTTTTTAGATACTCACACTCGGTTACGCTCGGCCACGCTCGTTCATTCGGTTCTTACTATCTGTCTTCTTTAAATATATATCTTTTCTTTTTTCATTCAAATCAAACTCTGAGCCGATTTTCATTTTCGAAGCATCCGCGGCCGAAGAATAATAACAAAAGCAATTGTTTATTGTTAAATTAATATTAACAATTGGATACTAGCTTCAATAGTTGACCGATTTCAATAATTTTTTTTTTGTTTTAAAGGGCTTGAAACGTGCTATCATCTTATTGGATAAAAAAAAATTATCACTCAAAAAACAACAATAAAATAAATTGTTTTTTGTGAAATTATTATTTAAAATTAAGTTTCTATTTTGATAATTGATTGATTTTTTTTTTTTTTTTATTTGTTTTAAAGGGAACAAAACCAACTTTAATAATACTGTAAAAATAAAATTTTCATTCGAAAAACAAGAATAAAATTAATTGTTTATTGTAAAATTATTATTTAAAAATCGAATTTCTATTTTAATAATTGATTGCGATTTCTTTTTTTTTTTGTTTTTAAGGAGACAAGACAAACGTCAATATGACTGTGAAAAGAAAATTTATAAATCTGAAAAATAACAATTAAATTAATTGTTCATTGTAAAATTATTATTAAAACTTAAATTCCTATTTTAATAATTAATTGATTTAAAAATTTTGTTTTTTTGTTTTTTTAGAGGCTAAGACAAACTTCAATATTACTGTGAAAAAAAAATTTCACTCGAAAAGTAACGATAAAATTAATTATTTATTGTAAAATTACTATTTAAAAATTGACATTCTATTTTAATAATTGATTGCGATTTGTTTTTTTTTTTATTATTATTGAATTTTACAATGAACAAATTATTTTATTGTTGTTTTTCAAGTTCAGAAATTGTTTTTTATTTCTAATATTGAAGTTTGTCTTATCTATTTTTCAAAAAGAAAAAGAAAAGAAATCAATCAATCATATTAAAATGGAATCTCAATTTTAAATAATATTTTTACAATAAATAATATTAAATAATATTGTTCGAAATTAAATTTCTATTTTAACAATTGATGGTTTTTTTTATCTTTTTTTTGTTTTTCAAAAATAAGGAAAAGACAATTTTGTTGTGTTAAAATTTATAAATTTTTTTTTTTTCAAAAAAATTGAAGTTTGTCTTGCCTACTTTAAAAAAAAAAAAAAAGAAAAAGAAATCGCAATCGATTTTTAAATATAGTAATTTTACAATAATCAATTAATTTCGCTTTTGAGGAAATTTTTTTACAGTATTATTAAAGTTTTAAACTTAAATGTTAATGAAAAAAAAAAAAAAAATTATGACAAAAAAAAAACAACAATAGAAGCAATTGTTTTTTGTAAAATTATTATTAAAAATTAAAATATTAATCAATTTCAAAATTTTTTGTTAATGAGGCAAAACATAAAAATTTATTCATTTTAGAATAATCTACATATTGTCTACTAAATGTTACAATTTTTTTTTATTGCAAATATCTCGTAATGAAATTGTTTAAACAATTCAACAACTCGAAAAAAGTGTATGAATTTTATATAAATTCAAGTCGTTAAATTGATCAAACAATTTAATCTCGAGATATTTACAATAAAAAAAATAGTAATATATAGTAGAACAATATGTTAATTATTACAAATTAAATAAATTTTTTTGTCTTCACTAATAAATAATTAATATTTTTATAAACAAATAAAATTCTTTGAATTAACGAGTTTTCTTCTTTCATTTGTTAATGTAAATATCTATTGTTAATGAGGCAACACATAAAAATTTATTTATTGAATAATAATCTACATATTTTCTACTATATAATAATTTTTTTTTTTATTGCAAATATCTCGTAATGAAATTGTTTAAACAATTTAACAACTCAAAATTATCAAATTTATACACTTTCTGATAGTTGTTAAATTGTTTAAACAATTTCATTACGAGATATTTGCAATAAAAAAAAAATTAATATATAGTAGACAATATGTAGATTATTATTAAATAAATAAATTTTAACACAACAAAATTGTCTTTTCCTTATTTTTGAAAAACAAAAAAAAGATAAAAAAAACCATCAATTGTTAAAATAGAAATTTAATTTCGAACAATATTATTTAATATTATTTATTGTAAAAATATTATTTAAAATTGAGATTCCATTTTAATATGATTGATTGATTTCTTTTCTTTTTCTTTTTGAAAAATAGATAAGACAAACTTCAATATTAGAAATAAAAAACAATTTCTGAACTTGAAAAACAACAATAAAATAATTTGTTCATTGTAAAATTCAATAATAATAAAAAAAAAAACAAATCGCAATCAATTATTAAAATAGAATGTCAATTTTTAAATAGTAATTTTACAATAAATAATTAATTTTATCGTTACTTTTCGAGTGAAATTTTTTTTTCACAGTAATATTGAAGTTTGTCTTAGCCTCTAAAAAAACAAAAAAACAAAATTTTTAAATCAATTAATTATTAAAATAGGAATTTAAGTTTTAATAATAATTTTACAATGAACAATTAATTTAATTGTTATTTTTCAGATTTATAAATTTTCTTTTCACAGTCATATTGACGTTTGTCTTGTCTCCTTAAAAACAAAAAAAAAAAGAAATCGCAATCAATTATTAAAATAGAAATTCGATTTTTAAATAATAATTTTACAATAAACAATTAATTTTATTCTTGTTTTTCGAATGAAAATTTTATTTTTACAGTATTATTAAAGTTGGTTTTGTTCCCTTTAAAACAAATAAAAAAAAAAAAAAAATCAATCAATTATCAAAATAGAAACTTAATTTTAAATAATAATTTCACAAAAAACAATTTATTTTATTGTTGTTTTTTGAGTGATAATTTTTTTTTATCCAATAAGATGATAGCACGTTTCAAGCCCTTTAAAACAAAAAAAAAATTATTGAAATCGGTCAACTATTGAAGCTAGTATCCAATTGTTAATATTAATTTAACAATAAACAATTGCTTTTGTTATTATTCTTCGGCCGCGGATGCTTCGAAAATGAAAATCGGCTCAGAGTTTGATTTGAATGAAAAAAGAAAAGATATATATTTAAAGAAGACAGATATAGTAAGAACCGAATGAACGAGCGTGGCCGAGCGTAACCGAGTGTGAGTATCTAAAAAAAGACAGCAAACCGAGTGCTACGTATAAGCGAGAATGAGATGAAATAAAACAGTGACAGAATATGCGCGCGCGTATCGTGTTCTCTCTATTTTTTGGTCGCAGTGGTTCTCTAAATTCATATTAAAATTCATCTCGCGTCATCCCCAAAACTTTGAACCCCCATAACTTTTTACCCTTTACAATTAAAAAAAAAAAACATTTGACTTACCCCCCTTATTTTTTTTTTTTCTACAACTTTTACTTGAAACTTTTTTTGATTAAACTAATAATTATCTCAATATCGGCAATTTTAGGGTAGTTTTATTTTTTTTCTCACCCCCGAAGGTACCCCCGACTTTTTTTTTTTTACAGGTAGATTTAGAATAGGATGAACATCATAATATATTTTTTTCAAGAATAGAACATGTCCAGAATCGCGTTCTTCTAACCTTTTAAACTCTCTGTTTATATTCATTTTGTTGTACTATGATTTTAGTCTGTCAATGTTAAATATTTATTACAAAATTGTCAAGTTCGATTGTATTTATTCTATTTACTTTTTTCTCTCGGTTGAATCAGGATTTAACGTTTTAATTGTTGCTGAAGTCGTCATTATATTTTTAATTTTTTTATATTCATTTATTTTCAATTCCTTTAACGCTATCACATCACCCTTTTTTCCCTAGAAATTTTCTGCCTTTTCATTCCATATAGTTAGTTCAATCTAAAATATATTTTCTTTGGTAAATTTATTATCTTTATTTAGTTTAATTAAACTTTTTTTCATTTAAATTTTATTTTACTTCATAATCACTGTCGTCTGCTAATGTTATTGTTCTTTATTTTAATAACTGTCTTGACATTGCATATATGAATTCCACTTTATTTATTGCTATTATGATTGCGATGATATCTAAATAATGTCATTATTACTATTGAATAGTTTCTTTTTTTTTTTTTTTTTTCGCTAAAATTATTTTGCCTGCAAATGAATTAATTGGTAGATGTACAAGGGGTTTTTTTTATTCTATTAGTCAATTTTTTATAATTAATAAATTGAAGAACTATTGGCAAATATATCTGAATAAAAGAATGTATAGTCAAATAAATCAATTTGTATCCTAAATTAATTCCTCAGCCGTTTGTAGTAATTATATTAATTTCTTATAGTGAATATTGCTGAGGAATTAATAGAGATGACAAATTAAGTTATTTGGTTTCATCCGTTCCTTGGATACATTTGCCGTAATTAATTAATAATAAAGCTATATTGGCAAATGTATCTGAGGAAAGGATGTAGCCAAATAAATCAATGAATAATCTTCATTAATTTCTTAACAATTTTTGCCCTGATAAATTGAAATTATTGTGTAAAATGACTGAGGAATCAATCATGATGCGCATGTCTCTGATCATGCGCATTGGAGTGAAAAACAAATAAACACCCGAAAGAAAGCACCTAATGTGAACAAAATAAAAAAAACTGTTCACACGGACATACAAATTTGTCTTTGAGTGCGTCAATCTTCGCACATGTGCATAAAATACTTCGTGATCTTCTAGTTATTAAACTCTGGGGTTCGTTCCGAAACTCTCATTTTTTCGGATCTTCAGTTATGAAATGTAGTCTATGACGAGAGAGCTCATTTTCACGCTGTCGAGCTGGAGTTGAGATCGATACATATATATGAGGCATTCCAAGTGAATTGTTGGAGCATTTTGCCTTGACCCTTCGGATTTTTTTGATATATTTTTTTTTCAAGGTAACTCGGCGAAAAATACAGTTAGAATTTTTTTCGAAATTTTCCCCCCACTCCTTAGTACTGATGACACCCTTTTTCGGATGGATTCTACCTATTTCAAAACATACCTTTTTGAAATGAAAAATTTTTCTTCTGAAAAATTTCTGACATTAAAGCCAACGTATTTTTCGTAAAATAAAAGTGGGATCACGATTCCGTATTTTTTTGTTTTTTGAATTTAGAAAATTTCGAAATTTTTGAAAATTTTTATATTTCTCTAAATTAAAAAATGAAAATAAAAACAAAACATAAATTTACAATTAATGTCGCCAAAAAGCCTCAATTTTTAAATACCTGTCTATTTATCATACCTTTAATAATCAAAAGACGTGAAATATCCAAAAAAATGTCAAAATTTTGAAGTATAAAGTTGAATAATTTGCTGGATAAAAAAAAACTAAAAAAAAAATTAGGCGCTGCAGTTTTTATTATTATATTATTATTATACCATGTATCGAAAAAGCGCCTAATTTTTTTTTTAGTTTTTTTTTATCCAGCAAATTATTCAACTTTATACTTCAAAATTTTGACATTTTTTTGGATATTTCACGTCTTTTGATTATTAAAGGTATGATAAATAGACAGGTATTTAAAAATTGAGGCTTTTTGGCGACATTAATTGTAAATTTATGTTTTGTTTTTATTTCACTTATTTTGTTTAAATTAATAATAAATTATATTTGTAATTCGTCTACTTTAAATTGACCGTGAATACCATAATAAATAATAAATAATAATCGAATACTAATTTTCTGGAATATAAAAATTTAAACGTGTATGTATACTATATATGTACGCTTTAAATAAAAGGAAAAAGAAACAAATTCTGCTATACCATCAATGATAAATAACTAATACATGCGGCTGCATACACACACATATATGCATGTAAAAAAAAATTCAGGAGTAGGGATATGGGTATGCGCAACGTATCCGAAGAAATTAGACATTTCAGCTTGAAAATTTATTTTTTAGTAAGATTTAATACCTGGCTTTTACTGACTCTTATATCTTTTTTATTATTTGTTGGAAAAAATCGAGAGTAGGCTCATTGGAAAGAGAGGCATCGATATATATAATGAAACTGTTTTTATTTTTTTTTTTTAACAAATAATTAGAACGACATTTGATAAATTAAAAACGACGACGTCACGGACCACTGACTTAAAATACTTATACCCGGTAAAGAGTCTCGCTTTTTAAAAATTGAGGCGAGACTCTACCGAGTCTCTTGATAAAAGATGTCTGTAATTTTTTCGATTTTCCAGTTTAAACCATTGAAATACAATTTTTTTTTTGGCTAGAGTAGTAAGGATTAAGAATAAAAAATCGAAAAAATTACGAAGACATCTTTTATTTTTTTTTTTGTCACTATAATTGTAAGTACATTAATTGAGATATGACACTAAAAATTCAAGAAAGAAATATATATTTTTGACGCATGTAATTAAGTCTGAATTATTGAAAAAAAATTTTAAACTTGACTCTACCTAATGTAAAATATATGTCTTGAATACTGAAATCTTATTTGAGAAAAACCAGGTGGGATCAAGTTTAAAATTTTTTTTTTCAATAATTCAGACTTAATTACATGCGTCAAAAATATATATTTCTTTCTCGAATTTTTAGTGTCATATCTAATTTAATGTACTTATAATTATAATGACAATTTCGAATACTTGACTCTTTTTTGTAAAAAAAAACTTAATATTTTTTTTTTTTTTTGTTGCGATATCACATGTTGATACGTATGTTAACTATAAACATACGTATGTTAACCAGTTAAGATATCTATGTTTTTTGTTAATATATATATCTTAACATTAAACTTTGTATGTTTAATGTAAACTTCATAAAAGTTGTGAACAAAGAAACAAATCCTTCTCTGAGTGTAAAATATTAAAAAGAAAAGAGAGAGATATAGCGAGTAATAAGAAAGTATGAGAGAGATGAAAACTTTTCTGTCTTTTAACGTAAAAACGCATAGTTGTAAAATTTATTTAATTATTAAAAATTAAATAAACTATTAAATAATTTGGTTTTTTTTTTATAGCAAAGCTTGATGCAATAAAATTTTAAATTATAAAAATCATGTATTTTTATCGTCATCATCATATTTTAAATAAATTTTTAAATATTAGCCGAGATGAGGTTACCTCTATTTGATGTACATTGAGGCTCGGTAGTGTTTTTGCGTTTTCATTTTTTTTTTTTTTTCGGTATTACTAAATGAATTGTTTAATGTGCTCTACTTCTTAATTAGAAAGTTTCTTGCAAGGTGTCTCTCCTCTTTACACATTTCCAACCGTCAACTCCTACAACTCATTTTTGCAACAGACATGGATGTCGACTTTGTAATGCGTTCAAACTGTACCTGATTCCTATTATAGCCCAGGAAAACCATGACAAATCTGGGCAGTACAGCCGGCTTGCGCCTACCACTCGATACATGGCGTCGGTGGTCGGGATCGAACCCGTGAACTCCTTGTCACAAAGCCCGAACCGTTACCGCAGTGCCATATCGTTGGTTCCTTTTTGGTATTACTATTTTTTTTCTCATGCTTGACATGAGGCACTACCGTGCTGCTTGATTTTAAAAAATATTAGAAATTTCTTCAATAATGTTAAAAAAAAATTGAATGCTGTTTTTATTGTTTTTGCTTTGATAAAATTTCATATAAACCAGCTCTTGTCGGCTATTTTTAAAAAAAGTACATTTTTTTCGTCAGGAGGTACGTTTTTCCAGTTTTGAGGTACATTCACAAATTTGTCTGCGACAACACTGGTTTTTGAGCACCATAAGCATGAGTATCCAAAATAAAAAAAATATATCTTGTTTGCAACCTAAATTAAAAAAAATTATAATGGTGATTCATATACTTGAAAAAATCAGACATATTGCAAATATTCATGTTTTGCCTTATATTTATCTTCTATTTTTATCTTTTTCTTCTTTTATTCGATCGGTGATACCAATACATTTTGTCTTTTTGTATTTCTAATCTTGTGTGCCACGGTAACAACGATTAAAATTTTGACAGGTTTATACAGAAAAAAAGTGTTATGTCTAGTAGATATCTTTCTACGTGAATATCAATGTCATGTGAATTGAGTGTGTAGTTAAGTGTCTTTATAACGGGTTGAAAATTAAAAATATCGAAATATTTACAAGATTACAGATTGTAATTTGAAAAAAACAGATTTCATTAATTTTCAACTATTAATATCTAGAAAACTATTGAAGATATCGGATTTTTACTATGCCCATTGTTTTCTACAAAACAAATACTACTGGAATTGATATCAATATTCTTTTTGTTGAATTTATTATTATTGAAAAATCCCAAAATAATTAAAAATTAACAAAAAATTTCGATATAATTTACCTTCAAAGCTTAATATCTCAAAAATTATTCTAGATATGGTATTGCTGTTTAATCCATAATATTCCTCGTAAAAATCACTATAAAAATCAATTAATAAATCAATTTTTTCTTATCCATTTCTTTATAACAAAAATAACAAAACAAACAAAAATTTGATATCTTGTTTCTTCGATGTCTCGAAAAGTATTAGGCGGTTCTTGAAATTTGCTTTGAATACTTTTTAAAACAAATATTAAAGCAGTTAAAGCTGGAAGAGCTAGTAGTTACTGGATCAGAGATCCAAGTGAACTGATCGATATATTGGGTCAGTGGCACAAGCTGACCGTAGGGTAGGTCGGGAATATTCGAGGGTGCTCGGGAATGCGTTTGCTCCCTTAACTGTTACCCTTATAATGCACACTGAGAGAAATTTTAACTAAAAATTAAAACCCATGTTGAATAGAAATTACTATACTGCTTTGTAATTTTTGTTTTATTTCTGGGATTGGCCGCGAGAGATGATATTCTACAATAAAATTATGTAAAATGTCACACACTGTCAAAAAATTGTTATGTTACTTCAAGTCTCTGTACATCGTTATATATTGCAGATAGACATGGGGTTGAGTGGAGTTAATTATTGAGAATTTAATTCTAAACAATTTATAAAGAATTACTTTTTTTGATTAATGTCTTAGATAATGAGTTATGAGTTAATTAAAATAAAGCACATACATGTTTTGAGGAAACGATAAAAAATATTATAAGTTCAAATAAAAAATACTGAACAATTTAATAAATATTCTAATACATATAATAAAATTTATCATGTACACATATAAAAGTTAGCATAGACTTAAATATTTTTTACTATATCGCTTTGTAAAAATTCTGGTTGTGAGGCGAAATAATACAAAGATGGCCGACTGATTGAACAAATGATTGAATTGTCATGTAATTTCAAGCATTTCTACAGCCTGATCTGTTGAAGCTAGGTATGGGGTTAAGCGAGGTTTATTGTTGGTAATTTATTTCTGAACAATTTATCAAGAATGAATTTTTTCTATTTATCAATTAGTTTTCGAGTTTTGACCGTGTAAAGAGAAAAGAAAAAATGTTGCCGGGAATTGATTGCCGTTCTCCGTGAATCTAGCACAAACTGCCGAACTTAGCACAAAAAATGTCCAACTTTTAAATAAAATTTATAATAAAATATAGTAAATTCTAAAACCGGTAGTGGGTAAATTCTCAGTCTGCTAGAATTTACTTGTGAGTATCGTGAATTTAGTCATTTTTTTTAAAGAGAAATTACAATAAAATTATGTAATTTTTATGGCTTAGTGTTGTATATAGTCAATGGCCAAATTTTTTACATAACTTTATTGTAAAAATTATTTATCAATATACGAATAATCCTTACAAATAATCGGAGGAACGCAGTTTTTACTATTCGCTTTGTAATTTTTTCTTATACGTTTGTAATTTTTAGTTAAAATTTCTCTCAGTGCAGAAGATGAAGCTAGGGGTATCCAATTGGACCCTGAATATATGGCTTGCGGCCTGCAGCGCCATGTCTCAATCCTCGGGAATCAGAAAACACCGTAAATGAAAGTCTTTCTGACATAGTATTGCGATTCCATCTATTGTGAGCTAGAACAAGTTGCCGCCGTAATGTTTTAGCCGACTAGCGGATCTTTCCAAATTCTGAAGTGTATGCTTCGTAAATGAACTTTTCTTAAGTTGGGCCGAACTCTTAAAAATAGAAATTATTAATTAACGTTTATAATTATCATTCATAAATTAGATTAGGACGAATTTAGAGATTTCGAATATTGTTGTTTGCATTATATTGAAAATGATAAACATTTTTTTGCCGTTTACTGAATTCTACTAAAAAAAAATTATGTTTCATGTGAGTTGATAATATTTACTAAAAATATTATTAGATAAAAGTATAATTTTTTTTTGTTCATATATTTGGAAAATATATGATATTATCACACTAAACTTTTGATTCTCTTAATACGAGTTGGTGATAAAAGCGAATTTTATTCTACAACTTTTTATCATTTTAATAAATATTGATAAAGAATTAAATGCCACTTTATAAACGATAATAAAATAGAATTCTGAATTTGCACTTAACAACCAAATAGTTATGTGTCCGCAAATATTGTTTCAATAAAATTAATATTCTATTTCTACACCAATTTTCGAAAATAGGAAGCTGTTATTTTTGTGCACAATCAAAAAAAGTTAATCCGAATAAACAATTCTATAAAAATGCTATGGAACTTTTTAAGCATCGTATAATTGTACCTTAGGCCTATTGTATTGTTACACCAATTTCATAGTCATACGACAGTGAAAATCATCTGTCACCCTGAGTCGTTAAAGTTTTCAATCTTAAGAATAAACAATAGTCAAAAGTGAAAATAATATAATCAGATTATTGACCGCTTGTGTGCATGCAACGTTAATACAACTATGTAAATAACGGTTCTCTACAAAATCCAAAATGTGAAAATCCTGATTCATCCGCCGTATAATTTATCACCCAAAAAATACCGTCGATAAGGCAGAAATTTTAGGCGTACAGTTTTTCTACGATTATTATTATTATTATTATTGTTGTTGTTGTTATTATTATTATACATAGCCTTAAATTGTAAATAAAAAATTTTTGATGTTATAAATGATGTAACTATGAAAAAAAAAAACAACAACAACAACAATAACAACATTGATGTATGTATTTTGACAACATATTTTGAGGTTATGTCTATAAATTTTAAATAAATTTGAATGGTGTCGCCATCTTGTGCCAAAAGAGTTAGTAAAACAGGGCCCTATTTATCGATTAATTTTGCGGATGAATCAGGATTTCTAGTATTTCGTTTTAATAACAAATGCAAATCTGAGCATTGTAAAAATCTAGTGTTACATAATTATGATGGAATCATCACTAGGGTTTTATTAAATTTCAGAAACTCTATAATGGTTAATATATTCGAACGGAGAAAATACATTGCGAAAAATATAGAACAAATGAATATATGATTAGACAATAAAAATACAACTTCAGACAGCTATTGATCGGCTTAGCTGATTGAATCTGAAAACAGAAAGAGGTTGTAAAATAATATACATAGATTATTATTCGGCTATATCAATTAAACGGACAATAATTTTAATATAGAAAAATAGAATTAGCTATATATACATTTGATTAAAATCGTTTTTGGCTCATTCGTACTAGCGGAATTTGATAATAAGAGTACTCTATGTATATAGATGAACCAATTTTTTTACGATAGATTTTACCGTTGATTATTTGTTGTCTGTAATCTATTTCTACATATAAATATAAGACGGATTATTTTTCAGACAATGAATAGACACAAACTCATAGACACAAACTCGTAAAAATTTACTAGTGATTTTTATCGTATTCGGTATAATTATTGAACATTATTTTTCGTTAAAAGGTGACTCATATATTATGATAAATATCGTAATAACATGAATTTAAAAAATTAAAAAATTAAAATATGCTAATTAATAGAAATACATAGTGTCATAAATTTATTATTACAAAATATGAGAAAATAAAAAATAATATATCATCGAAAATTATAACTCTTAAACATAATAAATATATCTTATTTATCATTCATCTTGTGGCATAACATTATATCGGATAAAAGCAAAATAGTTTAATATGTAACTAGGAAAAGTCGATTTATGTAAAGTTTTCAAGTCGGACATAGTGCCAACTGTATATTTACCAACATTCAATATCCCTATTACGGACTAAATGAGCTTAAAGAGACTTTATTTTTCGGATGTTCACCCTGAACGGTGTAACCGAAACTAGCGCTCCGGGCCGCAAGCCGAATATATAATTTTATAAAGTATAATATATTTAAAATTAAAAAAGTTCAGCACTTACCGCAGGACATTACAAGACATTGTTCCTAATTTATTTTAATATTATAAATATATAATTTCAAGTTTCATATATTAGTACCATTTTTTAATTCATTTTTTTAATCATTTTACAAGTTTTAAAAAAAGCATTTGAGTGAATTTAATGTTTACGTAAAACAATCTATGACTTGTGCAGTCCGCCCTTTATAACTATCGTTGTTTTTTAATTAATTCTGATACTGTTTTTACCCCCAATAGAAAACAAGTGCGTTAATAGTTCATCATTTGTTTGCTTTTAGGTAACCGGAGACGAAAACGCAAGTGCCATTAGACAATGAAAAGTTGAAGAGGAAGAAAAAAAAAACTCCAATATTAGCAAAACAACACTAAAAAGCAAAAAAAACAGGCAAACGATTGAGAATTATATTTGTAAATCATGAAAGAACAAAAAAGAAATATAGTTTATAAAATTGAAAACAAAAGAAAAACACATTTTTTTGCATATTAGTGTATACGTGTACTTAAGGTTATTCCACGGTTTTTTTTCGTAGAGGCATGGTCTATATATTAGCCCCATCCATTCAAATTTGGTAGATTCAGGATGACCAAATTCAAAGAAAAAAAAACATTATCGAAGGATTAATTACATTTTTCAAGTACATGATAAATATTTTTTGAGTAATTTTTTATGTATTTTTGATTATAATTAAATAATGAACATATACCTGTCTTTCTTGAAAATCGTTTTAATGTTGCTGAAAATCTATAAAAAACTTACCAACAGTGGAAAATTTTTGGTTTGCCATTGTTTGCCTTACTGAATGCAGATAAGAGGTGTTCGTTCACTATTCACACCGAGCGTACGCACGGTGCGTACGCAAAGAAGCGCTAAAGTCGTGCGGTCATTTTAAGAAACTTAAGTAACTAAAAGTTACTATTTATTTATTGTTATTTGTTTTTTCTATCTTTTTCGCTGTCTTTAATCATCAAAAATTGGGATTTTGTTCTTGCGTCTTAGAAAAAATTGATAAATTAACAAAATAAACACAATGACTGAAAATAACGATTGCGTTGGTAAATTTTAGTTATTAAAGTTTCATTAAATGACCGCAAGACTCTAGCGCTTCCTTGCATACGCTCCGTGGATACGCTCGGTGTGATAAGTGAACGAACACACCTAAGGAAAGTGAACGATTTGGTATGTGTTTGCTGACATGTCCCAGCAGTCCGATTCACAGGGCAAATTTTTTACAATTTAGGGCTTTTTTTTGCCGCTGATGGCGCTTGTAAATTTTTTTTTATATAAATTTTACATACAAAAGCTTTACAAGCGCCGCCGGTGGAGGAAAAAAGCCCTAAATTGTAATGCTCTGTGAATTGGACTGCAGACTCCCAGTAGACGGTAGGCCGAGGCCAAAGAACTTGCTCAGAACCGCATCGGCTAAATACTTGTTATATGGTAGCCTTATACACCTAATACACGTTGCACCTACTCCCTACCGTTGTAATGGTCACCTGTCCACAGGTAATCCAGGTAAAAAACACGAATAAAAAACAACGTTAAAAATAGTAGGCGAGCTAGATTTTTTTTTTAAATGTATTTTAAATATGAGAAAAAAAATCCCTACCATTTTAAAAATTGTTAAAGGGGTTAAAAAAATTATTAAAAATTAAATTGAATTGTAGAGTAATGCGGTATGGGTGGGGATTACAGAGTGGTGCTTTACTCTACAATTCAATTTGATTATTAATAATTTTTTAAACCCTTTTAACAGTTTTTAAAATGGTAGGGATTTTTTTTCTCATATTTAAAATACATTTAAAAAAATAATCTAGCTCGCCTACTATTTTCAACGTTGTTTATAATTCGGATTTTTTACCTGGCTCACCTGTGGACAGGTGACCATTAGAACGGTAGGAAGAAAATGCAACGTGTTATAGGTGTATAGGGCTACCATATAACAGGTATTTAGCCGATGCGGTTTTGTGCAAGTTTTTTGGCCTCGGCCCACGGACTTCAGATGGTAAACCGACTAGCAATGTTGGGTAGGTATGGAGTGCGTTCCGTGGCTACCCAGTCCGTACGAACTTTAAAATGGTGGAGTTTGGAAATCTTTTGATCATTTGTTGTCGTAGATCTAATTTTTTTTGTTCACAAACATTCTGATGAAATTTGCTAATAGCCAATTTATTTGATCGATTGGAAATAACTAAATAGAACCTTTGTCGACTTACACCTGAAAAAAAAAGTAATACTTAATATTTTAAATTTTTATAAATCTCTGGCCTTCTCTTTAGCTATAGTGTAATATCTTAGTAACTTTTAATATTATTATATTTTTTATTTTTTTCGTCGCCGTTTTGAAATTCGTACGGAATGGGTAGCCACGGATCGCACCCAAAGTGCTTCTACATACACTTTTCGAATTATAACTGACGCCACATTACCAATCGCCATTGCGTAATTGGCGACTTAAGGCTGCTAAAATTAATATGTCAACATAATATATAACCACACAAATTTATCAATATTCATTAGACACAACAAATAAACAATTGTTATCTATATATTTTATTGAAATAAATTAAGAAAGAACACAAGTTGTCCTGTTTTACCGGTAAAGCCCATAGTTTTATATAGGGAAAAAATAAAATAATAATAATAGTATTTTTTTTGTATATAGGGATCTGACCTATGGGCGGGGTTTAGTAGCACCTACACACACTCACCGTGTCCGTGTGCCAACATGGCGCATTCCAAATGGTTTTTGGCGCTCTATTGGAATAATAAAGACAGTATTATTTGAGTGTTATATTTTTATCATATTATTATCGATCATTTTTGATAAATTTTTCTACAATAACAGACAAAATATATGAAATATTAAATTAAAATTTTTTCCAGTAAGATTGATAGAATTCTCTACTAAACATATATATTTAGTTTCTTTTATACGCTCTGGAAAAATACCAGCCTCGACATTCATTTTTTAATTATCAATTTATTTATTGTTATTTATAATCATTATTATAATATTAAATCTGTATACGTATTTTGACACTTGGCTACGACTCACACCACTCCACTATTTGTATGTGTTGGTATGTCCTGTATGTATTATATTATTATTATGATTCCGACCATTTGGAAATAGTTTACTATTGGGCCACCAGATGCCATGGTGAATAGGTCAGAACCCATATATGTAATACTACTATATTGCTAATATGGCCGCTTTTGTCTCTGAAGGCAAGAGCGTCGATGATATTTCCTTCTTTTTTCAGAGCAGTAAAAAATGAGAAAGAGTAGGGAGCGTAGGGAGGGTTCGGATTAACTCGACTACTCACCAACACAATGTATACATATGTATATGTATATTGTATACATATACATATATATTTAAATGTACGAATAATTATATTATTTTAATAATAAATATTGAATAAAGTAAAATAATTTTTTTCATTCATTTTTTTTTTTTCATTTAGTTATTTCAATTATTTTAAAATATTTTATTTTATTTATTTAATATACGTGAGAAAGTAAAAATAGTGTTGGTCAGTTGGTGAGTTGTCGAGTTAATCCGAACCCTCCCTACGCTCCCTACTCTTTCGCATTTTTTACTGCTCTGAAAAGAGAAGGACATATCGTCGACGCTCTTGCCTCCAGAGAAGCTCCACTTATTGGGAAGATAGGATGTTAGCAATATAGTAGTATTACATATATGGTCAGAACCCTATAAAAGCATACAGACTTTACCAGTAAAACAAGACAACTGTTTTCTTTTCTACGGGCCAACACAAGTTGTCCTGTTTTACCAGCAGTCCAATTCACAAGGCATTACAATTTAGGGCTTTTTTCCTCCAGTGGCGGCGCTTGAGGAGCTTTTGTATGTGAAATCCATATAAAATCTATATAAAAAAAATGTTACAAGCGCCATCAGCGGCAAAAAAAGGCCCTAAATTGTAAAAAATTTGCCCTGTGAATTGGACTGCAGTAAAACCTATATGTTTTATATAGAAAAAAATTGAAATAATAATAGTATTTTTTTCGTAAAGAAAAGCATACAGACTTTATCGGTAAAACAGGACAGCTTGTATTGGCCTTTAAGGAGCATCCCCTGATGGGTCTTCTGGATGAAGACTCATCCGCAGGATATGCTTGTATCCAAAAGAAGACTGAGTATTCAAAATTCGTCTAGTAGATACCCTGAATTCATCCGGCTGTTACCTTCAGGACAGATTGTCTCTCCCGAAAATTCGGCAGAATCTCAGTATCCCCCAGGTATTCAGAATCGATCCAGCTGCTATACCCACTGCACTCAGAGAAGGATATGTTAACAGTTATAATATTATGTTAACTGTTAATATATGGTATATTTAAACGGGTGATGGCGCATAAGGTAACAGTTAAAAATATGATATTTTAACAGTAACAATACGTATGGCTTACGTCAAGTATTAAGATTAGTACTAAAAAAAAATATTGTCCAAGGAAAAGCAGTAGCTGAGGAAAAGATGTAGCTAAAAAATTAATGTAGCCAGAAAAATTATGCGGTAAGCAACATTTATTTTTCCGCTACATCTTTTTTCCAGCTACTGCTTTTTTTTTAGACAACTTTATTTTTTAAAGTAAATTACATGTAATATATTTATGTGAGGAAAAATAATGTCCAAGGAAAAGCAGTAACTAAGGAAAAGATGTAGCTAAGGAATTGAGGTTGCCAAAGGATTATATTTTAAGCAACATTATGTGACGTACTCGCTTTTGCAATTACGATTTTCACAATGTGATTCGATATATTTTAAATTTAAATTAATATTTATCAGCATTTTGTCAAATTGTAAATTAATAAATTCTTTTCTTTTCATTTCGCTGAAACATACAATATTTTTAGTCCGTTGAACCGAAGCTAAATAAAGTCAGCAATAATTAATTGCTGATTATTATGAGAACCGTTTATAATTATTGGTCAAAAGATATTCCTACCATAAAATATTATTGTTTTGAGGTCTATAAAAGCTCACGTATTTTCGGAAACAATTGCTCTCGTGAATAACTAATTATAAAGGTAACATCTACCTTTCTTTCGGCATATATTTTGAATCATGTAATTTATACAATAAATAAATAGTTTTACTTTAATTTGTGTTGTTAAATCAATTAACATTTACGCCATTTTTATTATCAAGTGATTATCATCAAGACATTTTCCATCTACAAGGTCGAACATCCAGATTGACAACGCCTTAAAAACCTTTTTGATATTCACCTCTAACATTTTTAAAAATAAACTACGCACATTTACCTCTAATCCTGTTACCCGGTTGGGAATAACTAAATAGAGGACTTTAAAATATTGTTTACTGATTTGTTTATTTTATTATAAAAAAATAAAATTAAACCTGTCACGTAACAAAACTGGTGTCAGAAGTGGGATTCGAACCCACGCCCTCATTGAGGTCCAGACTCACTCATCGTTTCACTTTCAAACTTGTAACTTATATTTTTATTCAATAAACCATTTAATTAAAAGTTCAATCATTTTTATTTAATTATTTCATTCACTCATAAATCAGTTCAAACATCGTTGTAAAATCAAATACTAGTGTGTGCTATACAGTTCATTCGACATCTGGGCGACCATCCATTATGACACTCTCAACATTTATACTGGAAGTACACATTTACAACATCAAGGTATTTACAAAATTCTTACACATTTTCCTTTCCTAAATCCTGTTACCCTGTAGGGAATAACAAAATTAGGTAAAATTAATAATTGTTTAGTGACTTGTTTATTCGTGTTTTTAAATAATTTAATGTTAATTTTTTTTTAAGTTCGATTAAATTATTTTAATAAACTCAAATAAACCTGTCACGTAACAAAACTGGTGTCAGAAGTGGGATATATAGTAAAATGTGTAGAATATATTATAGTTAATACACGGTGAAGAAAATACAAAGAGTGAGTTAAATTTGTTTTTATAATAAAATATTTTTTTTTCTTTTTGCTGAATTTACATTATTTCTTTTATTCGTGAGTCAAATAAATTTTATTAAAATTATTTAAAATGTCTTTAATTGACGTCGAAGAGGTCTCCGGAAGTCCGCATGTTTACGAAGAAATGACATTTCAAACGTCACAAACAATGACAAGACAATTTGATGACGCAAATTTACAATTACAGATTACAATTTTAGAAGCAAACTTCATTAATAGTCCATTGGCTATTCTATAAAACTTGAAAATCAAACTCCTTTAGTAGAATACGCGAACAAAGGAGAAAGTAATTCAAAACCTTTATATGAAATATTCTCTGACGATATAAAAAATTTAAAAACTTGTGCTAAAACTATTGATAAAGTCATTGAACAGTTAAAAAATGAAAAGGCGGAATTAGAACAAAAGTTTGAAGAAGAAGAAAAGGCTAGAAATTTGCTTGAAATACAGGGTACCAATTTATTCGAAAAAATAGATAAGTTGCATGAAAATTTTCAAAATTAACAAGAACAAATAACTAGAGAAAAATCAGTCTATGAAGTCAATCAAAATTTAGAGAGAATTAACAGAGAAAGGACTTTACTCGACAAAATTAATGAACAACAAACTACTATTCAAACATGTCAAAAAGCATTGAAACACTTACTGACAAATTAAACGATCGTGTTACACAACAAGTAGACACTAAACCTATTTTTCAAAATTCAAATCATGTACACACCAATTTAGTAAGAAACCCTTTTTCTTCTCCATAAAATGAGACAGTCACACAGTTCCGCGAACATAGAAGTCCATCACCAGAAATCGAAATTTCGAGTCATACTAATTTAAACATCAGAGACGCTTTAAGTAATAAATAAACCATATAATAATAATATTCAAAATAAGCCATTTGTCAATAATAATAATGATTCAAATCAATCGGATGATAAGCCAAATACCTCTAATGAAGAACAAAATAAAATTCAATCCCTGGTGAAAAAAAACTGGCAGAATCTGGCAGAATCTGGCAGAATCTGGCAGTTGTTCCAAAAACCGGTCTAAATCTGTAAGAATCTGGCAGAATCTGGCAGAATCTGTAAGAATCTGACAGAATCTGGCAGTTGTTCCAAAAACCGCTCTAAATCTGTAAGAATCTGGCAGAATCTGCAAGAATCTGACAGAATCTGGCAGTTGTTCCAAAAACCGGTCTAAATCTGTAAAAATCTGCCAGAATCTGCCATAATCTGTAAGAATCTGCCAGAGTCTGTCATAATCTGCCATAATCTGTCATAATCTGCCATAATCTGTAAGAATCTGTAAGAATCTGCCAGACTATTTTTACGAAAAAATTCCAAAAAAAAAAAAAAAATTCTGGACGAAAGATTGTGGTTATTACAAACATCACGGTAAGGTATCAAGAAACTTCAATCTCGAAGCGTTGCATTTTTTTTTTTAAACTTGAATATGTTTTAATAAATTTTTATAAGTATCATAATCTCAGTTTCTACCCAGATAACCACAACTGGTAGGACGATTTGCTACCGGTAATCTACTGGTAGCTTACCGGCAACTACTACTGGTAGGTAACTGGTAGCTCCTACCAATAATTTCAAACCAGTATATTACTGGAATTCTACTGGTAAATACTACCGGTAGGAACTACCAGTAATCTACTAGTAAAATTTCAGTTACAAATTACTCGTAGGAACTACCAGTAATCTACCAGTAGAATTCCAGTAGAAAATTACTGGTAAGAACTACCAGTAGTCTACTGGTAGATTACTGGTAAATTATTTTGATAAACCCGAAAGCCTCAGCATTAGAGTATTTGCTGTAATAAATAACACGCTTGCTTGTAATTATATTATTGAATAAATTAATATTTTACGGCATACAGCTAAAGTATATATGCAGCTGAGAAAATTTATATTTTTTAAAACAAAAATGTCCTAGAAAAAGATGTAGCTAAGCTGAGCCACATTGATTCTTGAGCTACATTTTCTCCTTAGCTACTGCTTGTCCTATATATATATTCATTTATTTAATAAATAAAATACAAGTAATTGAATTTTTAAAAAATGAAAATGTCTAACGAAATGTAGTAGCTCGGAAAAGAATGTGGCTAAGGAATTGATGTTGCTTAAAACATTAATTCCTTAGCTACTGCTTTTCTTTAGAATTTTTTTTAATTTATTGAATAAAATACATGTGATTTAATTTTTAAAAAATAAAAATGTCCAAAGAAAAGCAGTAGCCACCCTGGTAGAAAATTTCTCCGCCATTACTCCGCCATTCCCTGACGGAATTGTCCCATGTGAAACAGACTTGTTCAAGGCTTGTTTTGTCCAAAAATACATGGCTTATTCAAGCCTTGTAGACGTGGCTTGAACGATACTTGTATACAAGGTTTGAACAAGTCTTGTACAAGGCTGTGTTAACAGACTGAATCACTGAGATCGATTACAATACTCGTTCAAGCCTTGTACGAGCGTGGTTACAAGGCTTGTACAATGTATGTGGGGCAAAAAATAAAACAAAATTAAAACATATCTTGGTAAAATTTCATTTTCGGCATATTTTAAAACTTAAAAGTGGAAAATTTCAATTTTTAACGAAATGTTCGTGAAATTTTCCACTTTTAAGTTTCAAAATATGCCGAAAATGAAATTTTACCAAGATATGTTTTAATTTTGTTTTATTTTTTTGTATTTAAAAATTTAATTTTTTTTTTTTTTTTCAAAATATTTTGAAAAAAAAAATTTTTTTTTAAAAAAAAAAAAGCATATAAACGTCTCGGCCCACTCTAATTTTTAATTAAATATACGTGGATTGAGTATCTTATTTTATGGAAAAAATTTCATGTATTTAAATTGGGGCTTTTTTTATGAAAGAAGAGAATTAACATTAAAACACTCGACTTTACCGGCTAAAATACGTCATAAAATTTCCGAAAAAATTCAGGCTGCATAAAAAGCCAAAAACAACATATAAAAAAACTTTCAACTCAATCCGTGAGGGTCAGGCAGATGACCAGCTGAAGTGACTCAGAATGCCCCATGTACAACGATGGTTTTTGATTTGGTTTATCGCTCCCGTGTATTCTGCTTGTACGAGCAATGTACAAGCCATGTATACAATACTTGTACAAGACTCACACAAGACTTGTTGAAAGTTACAAGCATTGTACAACTCTCGCACAACGGTTGTAAGCAATGCTTGTACAATACTCGTACAATACCGGAATAAAGGCGGCTTCCAACGGTTCTCAACTTACTTACAATATTGCGTTTACTTATAAAAGACGGTTTTAAAAGCTTTTTACGATATTTACTATCATTTAAGCGTTAATATTTTCATATTAATAAATAAAAAAAAAATTGCTTTGATTGGGTATTTTATTTTTTTAATAAATAAAATACATGTAAATTTTTTTTTTAAAATACATGTAAATTTATTTTTTAAAAATACAAATGTCCAAGAAAAAGCAGTAGCTAAGGAAAAGATGTAGCTAAGGAATTAATGTTGTTTAAAACATAATTTCTTCGGCTACATTAATTCCTTAGCTACATTTTTTCCTTAGCTATTGCTACGATACTCAAGTAAAAGAGTAACAGAGTTCGAGTTATCAATCAAAGAATCGTGGCTTTTATCTTTTTCAGGACCCTACAAATTTCAATTCATGCGTTCAAGAACATCAAAGATTATTAAAATCTTCAGGATTGAGCTTTCAACCAACAATCGCGTTTGTCGGCCCTTTGGATGCTGTTGAATCGTCTTATGTTTTTGTCAATGAAATCATATATCCTGTAAGTTCTCCACTAGAAGCACTTAATCTGTGCTTTCAAATTTTCTGGGTATTAGATTGTAAGTATCCATTACGTGCAAACATAATTTGGTCGTTTTTACAAACTGCTGGATACCAAATAACCACGAAAGATCGTTTAACTCAAGCAGTCGTTACATTGAATCACAACATCAATGAAAAAATAAATGCTGCTAATAATATTGCCAACCCACCACTATGAATTTTAATATTTTTTTTTTAATTTTTTTTTTTCATAAAAATTTGACGGCATTTTCAAAATCTCTTTTAAATACTATTTAATTTAAATATTTTATATGTAATTTAAAATATTTAAATTAATTTTTTTTTCATAAAAATTTGACGGCATTTTCAAAATCTCTTTTAAATACTATTTAATTTAAATATTTTATATGTAATATTGTTTTTATCCAATATAAAAAATGTTTCAATGTTCTAAATGTGAGTTTACTAGTAACAATAATAAAGAGTTTATCAAGCATACTCTTACATTTCATAAACATATAAATTCATTCTCATGTGGTTATAAATCTCTTGATACGAACTTGATTTGTGCTAAAACATATGCCTGTTATGATACTTTTCGCCGACACGTAAATAAACAGCATGGATGTAAATTAACAAATGTTTCAAATGAAAATGTTTCGATGCCTGTTATTAGCGAAAGTTCTGTAATTTTATCAACTGATGTCTCTGCTTCAAATTTAATTCAAAATGTAAATTCACAAAGTAGTCAATTATCAGCTGATGTGTCCGCTTCAAATTCAATTCAAAATATAAATTCTCAAATCAGTCAAAACCAATTAGAATGTAAAACTGTTGAATTTTCCGAGCATAATGAACTTAAAAATTCAGAAATCGATAATTCAGATTGTTTACAAACACCAG
Organism: Aphidius gifuensis; assembly: GCF_014905175.1. NCBI lineage: Eukaryota > Metazoa > Arthropoda > Insecta > Hymenoptera > Braconidae > Aphidius > Aphidius gifuensis. The sequence goes on along the minus strand of NC_057792.1, from coordinate 9,483,068 downwards.
TGATAGATAGCTGTCCTCAAAATTTGATTAGTAAAAAAGTCGATCAACATATTCTATTTGCATCTCAATTACATAGCTTTCCTGATGTATCTCGAGTTCGCGTGGGAGAAATTATTCATGATGTTGATAAGATTTAAAACTACTATTGATGACATAGAAAAAGATATTCAGGAAGAGATTGCATTAAGTAACAGCAACCAAGTGTGTTCCGGAAAAATAAGCAATGTTCTTGATAAATATCGTGCTAAATTTTCAACTATTCAATCTGAATGGCTTTGCTTCAAACAATTTGGTAAGCAAGAAACGTTTATTCGGCCCGAGCATTATACTTTATGGCAGCGCCAAAACTATGTTCGTCAAAAACAAACCCCTATTTTAAAATTACTCCCTGTCACCACTCAATTCAGAAAAACAATTGACGTCAGGGTGCGTAATTACTAAGATTTCTCGTAGTTTTACTGGTACGTCATATATTGTGAAAACTTGGACATGAGTTTAAAAGTTTGTTAATTTTATATATAATCAATATTAATAATAGAGTGAATTTTGAGTTTGTTAAGACTGAAGAGTTACTGACCTATGAATTCAAATATCATGATCAATAATTTAATTGTATTTTTTGTAGAAAACTTTCGTAACTAATATTTATTATAAAAATTAGTTTTGAAATTTAATTTTTGATGTGAACAGCTATTTATTAGTAACTTAACTGTTAATTAAATAAGTGATAGTTAATAAATTTAAAAAAAAAAAAAAAATATGTTAGCGTGCCATAAAAATTTACTTTATGTTTTATATGTATTTAAAAATTCTTTGATCAATAAAATTAATAATTAATTATTAAATAAAGTTTTAAATTTTAAAGGAAATTATTTTTTTTACGTGAATATGTATTTATTTTTTCAGTGCAAGTCCTCAAAATTTCACGTGGAACTCCTGTAAATATTGCAGGTTTTTCGATTTTGTAAAAAAAAATTTTTTTATTTTTACGTGAATATGTATTTATTTTTCAGCTTAAGTCTTTGGAAATTTACGTGAAACTTCCGTAAAAATTACAGGTATTTCAATTTTGTGAAAAAAAAAAATTTATATTTACGCGAACGTCTTTTTATTTTTTAGCTACAGCCTTTGAAAATTTACGTGAAACTCCTGTAAAAATTGCAGGTTTTTCAATTTTGTAAAAAAAAATTTTTTATTTTCACGTTAACATCTATTTATTTTTCAGCTTAAGCCCTTAGAAATTTACGTGAAACTCCCGTAAAAATTAAAGGTTTTTCAATTTGTTAGAAAAAAACTTAAAATTATTTTTTGGTGAGCATTTGTCACTATTTTATATAATGCTCCAAATATTTTTTCGTGAAACTCCCGTAAAAATAAATTATTATGATGACATTCATAACTTTTCATGATACTCCCGTAAACTTTTGGTTTCTACACGTAAAAATAAAAGGAATGGTCTTACGTCCTGGGGACTCGTGATACTCCCTGAATTATATAAGTATTTTAATCGAAAATCAAAAGGAAAATTCTCTCCGTGTACATCTTTTCCTTAGATACTGCTTTTCCTTGGACATTTGTATTTTTAAAAAATAAATTTACATGTATTTTAAAAAAAAAATTTACATGTATTTTATTTATTAAAAAAATAAAATACCCAATCAAAGCAATTTTTTTTTTATTTATTGATATAAAAATATTAACGCTTAAATGATAGTAAATATCGTAAAAAGCTTTTAAAACCGTCTTTTATAAGTAAACGCAATATTGTAAGTAAGTTGAGAACCGTTGGAAGCCGCTTTTATTCCGGTATTGTACGAGTATTGTACAAGCATTGCTTACAACCGTTGTGCGAGAGTTGTACAATGCTTGTAACTTTCAACAAGTCTTGTGTGAGTCTTGTACAAGTATTGTATACATGGCTTGTACATTGCTCGTACAAGCAGAATACACGGGAGCGATAAACCAAATCAAAAACCATCGTTGTACATTTCTACTACTGCTTTTCCTTGGACATTTTTATTTATTTTACGAATAAAATACAGGTAAATTTATTTTTTTTAAATATAAATGTCCAAGGAAAAGCAGTCGCTAAGGGAATTGTGTAGCTAAGGATTTGAGGTTGCCCAAGGATTACATTCTAAGCAACATTACTTTCTTCAAAGATAATTTTTTGGCAACCTCAATTCCTTAGCTACATCTTTTCCCTAGCTAGTGCTTTTCCTTGGACATTTTTATTTAATTTATGAATAAATTACATGTAAATTCATTTTTTTAAAATATAAATGTCGAAGGAAAAGCAGTCGCTAAGGGAATAGTGTAGCTAAGGAATTGAGGTTGCCCAAGAATTCGTATTAAGCAACATTACTTTCTTCAAAGATAATTTTTTGGCAACCTCAATTCCTTAGCTACTGCTTTTCCTTGGACATTTTATCCATTTCATGAATAAAATACATGTAAATTTATTTTTTTAAAATATAAATGTCGAAGGAAAAGCAGTCGCTAAGGGAAAAATGTAGCTAAGGAATTGAGGTCGCCAAAGAATTACATTCTAAGCAACATTACTTTCTTTGAAGATAATTTTTTGGCAATCTCAATTCCTTAGCTATATCTTGTCCCTAGCTACTGTTTTTCTTTGGACATTTGTATTTTAAAAAAATAAATTTACATTAAAATTTATTTACATTTTATGATTAAAATAAATAAAAATCCCAAGGAAAAGCAGTAGCTAAGGAAAAGATGTAGCTAAGAAATTGATGTGGCCAGAAAACTTATTTTGTAAGCAACTTTAATTCCTTTGCTACATTTTTCTCAGCTACTGCTTGTTCTATATATATTTATTTATTTAATAAATAAAATACATGTTATTCAATTTGCAAAAGATAAATATGTCTGAGGAAAAGTAGTAGCTAACGAAAGAATGTGGCTAAGGAATTAATGTTGCCTGAAACATAATTTTTCTGGCCAGATCTGTTGCTACTTTTTTTTCCTCAGCTTTTTTTTCAGATTTTCTTTCTTAAAATAAATTGCATTAATTTCGTTTGTATGAAATTTGAAATTAAAAAAAAATTCAATGGATTTAGTTCTGGTAATATAAAAGTAATATAACATATATTGATACATTTAATAGCAACTTATTATTTTTCAAACTGTGAATTAATTGACTGGCAAAAACTACCAGTAAACTACCGGTAGATTATTGGTAAGTCTTTCCGGTATGTCCTTCTAGTAATCTACTGGTCGATTACTGGTAGAACATACCGGAAAGACTTACCAGTAATCTACTAGTAAGACCTACCAGTAGATTACTGGTAGGTTACTCGTAGGAATTACCGGTAGTTCCTACCAGTTATCTACCAGTAGACTACTGGTAGGTCTTACTAGTAGACTTCCAACGAAAATTACCGGTAGCTACCAGTAGATTACTGGTAATTGGTTATCTGGGTATATATGTGAATTAACTCTGACCTGAGCACATGTGAGAATCGTTGAATAACAACTAACGTAAAATAATGATAAATGACCTATAAAAGAATAAATTATAACATACTAATAGTTCGATGACGACTTGATGTCTCCTAATCAGTTGTATTAATTCAAAAAAATCAATTTATTGAAAAAAAAACAATATTTATCAATTGAACTGGCAGAATCTGGCAGAATCTGGCAGACTGTTGGAAATCAAATATGTGGATGACAGAATCTGGCAGAATCTGGCATGCTGTTGGAAGTCGAATATGTGGCTGACAGAATCTGGCAGAATCTACCAGACTGTTAAGATCGAGTATTTGGCTGACAGAATCTGGCAGACTGTTGAAAGTCGAATATTTGACTGGCAAACCTGACAGAATCTGGCAGACTGTTGAAAGCCGAATATTTGGCTGGCAGAATCTGCCAGATTTTTTTTATTTTTTGTCGAATCTTGCAGAATCTACCAGAATCTGCCAGATTTTTTTCACCAGGGAAGTGGTACAAAGACATTATCCTAATCGAAATTTATACAATAACCAACGCGATAATAATCAATACCAGCGTAATAATTATCAAAATCAAACACCTGGTTATTTTCAAAGAAATTCAAATGACCGTCCACCAATGAATAACAATCGTAATTATAACAATAACAATTCTCAGTTTAATAGAAATTATACTATCCAATGTGAAATTTGTAAAAGATGGGGTCATGATATTGTAAGATGTGACTTTTATAAAGAAACTAGAGCTAGAGTTGAAGCTGATTTAGCAAAAAACGGTGGGAAGCCAGTGAATCAGGGTGGGATTTCACAGCCACGGCCAACACCCAATCTAACTCAACCTCAATCGAACAATCAATTACAGAATTAAAATTAATTGCTAATATAAATTAAACCAATTCAACTATTATTCCATCTATATCTTTATTCAGTAAAAATTTAAAAGGCATTTGTAATTTAATGCTTGACACCGGAGCTGAAGTTAACATAATTAAAATATCAGCACTTAAAAATATAGGTCAAATAAACTCAAATAAAAATATTGCATTGCAAGGAATAACTGACGGAATAATTCACAGTTTGGGTACAATTTCATTATCCATAGAGGGTTGTTTAACTGAATTTCACGTACACTGAGAGAAATATTAACTAAAAATTAAAATCACGGTTGAATAGAAATTACTATACTGCTTTGTAATTTTTGTTTTATTTCTGGGACTGGCCGCGACAGATGGAATCCTACAATAAAATTATGTAAAATGTGTGAAATGTCAAAAAATTGTTGGGTTCCCTAGCGAAAATGGCGACACCGATCCGACACCAATCCGACAGTCGGTTTGTGCACTGATCTCATACAAAAACGACACAAAACCGACACACGACTATAAGAATTTCTAAGTCACAAAAATAAATATTAAAAAGCATTTAAAAAATAAAATATTATGTCTAAAAATTTCTAAACAATATTCTTATAATTTAAGACACATTAGAATTTTTTTAAAAAAATTTTTTTATTGAAAAATCTCAATTCTGTTTATGTATTAAAAGTGAGGTTAGCAGTCAGAATCATCTGTACACGACTGTGAGATTTTACAATTCTCACACAATTCCGACACAATTCCGACACACGACTGTGAGAATTGTAAATCCGACACAATTCCGACACAAATCCGACAGACGACTGTGAGAATTGTAAATCTATATAAAATATATTTTTATTTTGTATTTAATATAAAAAAAGAGCATTTTATTAATAAAAATTTTTGTTCAATATTAAAGTTATAATATTTTAATAATTTTAGGCATATTAGATTTTTTTTTTTTGAATAAATTTTGATAAAAAAAATAATTGGAATCGTCTGTGAGAATTTGCAATTCTCACACAATTCCGACACGATTCCGACACACGACTGTGAGAATTGTAAATCCGACACAATTCCGACACAATTCCGACCGACGTACGACAGTATATTTTTATATTTTGTATTTAATATGAAAAAAAGCATTTTATTAATAAAAATTTTTGTTTAATATTAAAGTTATAATATTTTAATAATATTAGGCATATTTTAGGCATAGTTTTTTTTTCTTTGAATAAATTTTGACAAAAAAAATAATTGGAAACATGGGAAACCAAATACATGGTTTCATTACAAATTACATTCGAGTTTCAAAAATACCCAATACGTGGGAAACTGATTAAATGTATTAGTTTTAAAAAAAAGTATTTAAAAAAAAACCTTTCTTAACCTCATAAAAAAACCAAAAAATGATAATTTTCTAATAAAATAATTTTAAGAAAATCTAATATGCCTATAATTATTAAGGTTGATTCCGAATATCTGAATTATTGATAGACTTTCGATTTTTTTGGCTTATTTTCTAAATGAAATAATTATCTATATTGTGAATTTTTTTGAATTTTTTCTTGTTTCCTTTTTTCGAGATATTTACTGTTAAAGTTGACAACTTTAACACACAAGGTATACGCGTTACCTCATGTTTTTACAAATAACTTTTTTTTGTGTTGATTCAAAACTGTACATTTACTATCAGATTGTAGCCCTGGACAAGACAAAATTTTAATAATTACTTCAATTTTTTCTTCTTTTTCTTTTAATAAATATTTAACTTTTAAACTTCTAAATTTTGTTAGATGCGCGGCACACAGACATGAACACAAGCATGGTTTTGGTGTACGACGTAAACTTTGTTTGCTAGTGTGTTGCCGCACACACACATACTACTAAAGAACTTGGTTTTTTCATCAGCGGCGCCACAAAAATTTCAGGACACGGGAATAAAAAATAGCGTTATTAATATACGGGCCCTTCGTGGCATAAATATTGGTACGGCGATGGGACTTGGAAGCAACCTTAAAAGATTATAATTTTATTATTGAACAAAAATTTTTGCAAATCGCAAATCCTCACAGACGATTCCAATTATTTTTTTTATCAAAATTTATTAAAAAAAAAAAAATCTAATATGCCTAAAATTCTTAAAATATTATAACTTTAATATTGAACAAAAATTTTTATTAATAAAATGTTCTTTTTTTATATTAAATACAAAATAAAAATATACTGTCGGAATTGTGTCGGATTTACAATTCTCACAGTCGTGTGTCGGAATTGTGTGAGAATTGGTGAGAATTGCAAAATCTCACAGTCGTGTACAGATGATTCTGACAGCTAACTGCAGCTAACCTCATTTTTAATACATAAACAGAATTAAGTTTTTTCAATAAAATTATTTAAAAAAAATTCTAATGTGTCTTAAATTATATGAATATTATTTAGAAATTTTTAGACATAAGATTTTATTTTTTAAATGCTTTTTACTATTTATTTTTGTGACTTAGAAATTCTTATAGTCGTGTGTCGGTTTTGTGTCGTTTTTGTATGAGATCAGTGCACAATCCGACTATCGGCATTTTCGCTAGGGTTACTTCAAGCCTCTATACATCGTTATCTATTGCAGATGGACATGGGGTTGAGTGAAGTTTATTATTGAAAATTCAATTCTAAACAATTTATAAAGAATTACTTTTTTTGATTAATCTCTTAAATAATGACTTATGAGTTAATTAAAATAAAGCACATACATGATTTGTGAAAACGATAAAAAATATTATAAGTTCGAATAAAAAATACTGAACAATTTAATAAATATTCTAATATATATAATAAAATTTATCATGTACAGTGTACACATATAAAAGTTAGCATAGACTTAAATATTTTTTACTATATTGCTTTGTAAAAATTCTGGTTGTGGGGCGAAATAATACAAAGATGGCGGACTGATTGAACAAATGATTGAATTGTCATGTAATTTCAAGCATTTCTACAGCCTTACCTGTTGAAGCTAGGTATGGGGTTAAGCGAGGTTTATTATTAGTTATTTATTTCTAAACAATTTATCAAGAATAACTTTTTTCTATTTAACAATTAGTTTTTGAGTTTTGAGCGTGTAAACAGAAAAGAAAAAATGTTGCCGGGAATTGATTTCTATTCTCCGTGAATCTAGCACAAACTGCCAAACTTAACACAAAAAATGTCCAACTTTTAAATAAAATTTATAATAAAATTTAGTAAATTCTAAAACCGGTAGTGGGTAAATTCTCAGTCTGCTAGAATTTACTTGTGAGTGTCGTGAATTTAGTCATTTTTTTAAACAGAAATTACAATAAAATTGTGTAAATTTTATGGCTTAGTATTGTATATAGTCAATGGCCGGATTTTTTACATAATTTTATTGTAAAAATTATCTATCAATATACGAATAATTCTTATAAATGACGGGGGAACGCAGTTTTTACTATTTATTTTGTAATTTTTTCTTTTACTTTTGTAATTCTTAGTTAAAATTTCTCTCAGTGTAGTTGATAATAACTTTCCAATTTTTTATATGGGAATTCTGGGGTCAACATTTTTCACTTTTTTTAATAGAAATTTAAATTTCAATAATAACATCTTAAGTTTTGGAAATAATAAACATTTAGAATTTTTCTTTGGCCAACCTCAAGAAGTACCAGCTAAAAGTTCAATTGCTTTATTGATAAATACTAATAAAAATTCTGGTAAAGAGGGATTAATTTCAAATTTATATCTTGGGGATGAAATAATTGATCCGAAAAAAAAATTGATCGCGGTAAAAGAATTTCCGCGGCCCACTAACGTTAAAGGGGTTAGACAATTTTTAGGTTTAACCGATATTACTGTAAATTCATTTTTGACTATGCTAAAATATCAAAACCTCTTACAAAATTATTAGAGATAAATACTAAATTTGAGTGGACACCTGAGTGTACAGAGGCTTTTACTAATTTAAAATCATGTTTAATAAAATCACCGTTACTTCAGTATCCAGATTTTACTCGTGAATTTATACACGGAGAAAAAAAAACGACAAATATTGTTGAGAAAACAGGACAAAAATTGTCGTGCCGCACAACAAAGTAGAGGCAAAGTTGAAACTCTATAATATTAGTTCTGCCGGTAGTACAGTTTTTGTTCATCTGGCAGAGTAATAATTACAGTGCTGTTTAACAAAATTTGTCATTCTCCAAACAAAAATTAATAGACATACAACAAAATTTGTTATGCTCCAAACAAAAACTGTTGAACATACAACAATTTTTGTATTTAGTTTAATAATTTTTATTATTCCACATAACAAAAATTCTAAAACCATATTAAATTTTTTTTTTTTCAAAATTACGAAATAAATTTTCATTATGATAATTAAAAAGAAGAAGGAAAACAATTAAGGAACAAATTAATTCAAATTAATGCTTTGATTTATTTTTTATATTCATAATTATTAAAGATTAAAATAAAAAATCTCTGCATTAAAATGACAGATGTAGGTTATGTTTGTCATTTTCATATAATTTCATACTTTATTGTTGATGTGATTTGTTAAATATCAAGTTTGGTTATTTATCTAGTTGCTCACAAATATTTTAGTTTATAATTCAATGATTAAAATGTTATTAAAACTTGACATCTTGGGATTAATTAATTTATTTTTAAAACGTCAGTCACACCAAAGCTGATCTCAACTTAGACTGACTTAGAAAATTCCACACAATGCCATGTAGATATACCGAGGCACACGAACAAGACCGAGTCTTACCGATAACACCCGAAAATCAAATTGTTGTGCAGCACGGTAATATTTGCCTTGAAACTGGACAATATTTATTGAGCAGCCGAACAAATATTATTAAGCAACACAACAAATATTATTGGATGGTAAAAATTGTTGTGCAGCTAAATAAAATTTGTTCAACGATACAATAAAATTTGTTGTAGCACAACAAATTTTGTATAACGATAGAACAATTTTTGTTGCAGCACAACAAAAAGCGACAGGATAGGATTTCGCCTCTAGTTTGTTGTGCTCTCACAACAATTTTTGTGGTTTTTTTTTCTCAGTGTAGTAACGACCGACGCAAGCGATGTCGGGATTGCTGGAATCTTATCTCAAGGACCAATTGGTCAAGATTTGCCCATAGCTTATGTATCCCGCGTCTTGCAGAGTGCCGAAAAAAATTATAGTACTATCGAAAAAGAAATGCTAGCTATTGTTTATTCCGTTAATCAGTTTAGACCTTATTTATACCCGAGGAACGAAATTTATATATATCTTTATATACCTTTATATATTCACATATAACTTTATAAAATTTTATAAAATTTTATATAATTTTATATAATTATATAAAAATTTGAAGAATTTTTAAACTCTCTATATATAATTATATACAACTTTATAAGGTTACATACAGCTATATATAGGTTTATAAAGTTATATATAAATGTGTACAAAGTTGTGAACGATTTGTGTATAAGTATATATAATTATATAAAGCTATATATTTCTATATGTAGCTGTATAAAGTTTCATATAGTTTTATAAAAGTATATAAACTTGTATATGAATATACGAAGATATTTTTACCCAAGGAACGATCGTTATAAAGGTATATAAAGTTATATATAGTTATATACAATTGTATGAAGATATATACAATTGTATATGACTATATATAACTTTATATACCTTTATAAGGTTATATATAGCTATATATAGCAGTATAAATAAGTTTTATACATGTACAGTTTTATATAATTATATTAACCTTTATAGAACATAATATTTATAAATTAGTGAACCAAAGTTACAAATAATAATATAGAGCGAGTTCATATATTCGCTGGCTTCTTTAATTGGAATAATGTGTTCTATTCGGATTCCAACAGCATCATGAACGAAAAATGATAGGCTACTATCGAAAAAAAGGTCAATAAGTATAATAAGTATGTAAGCAAAGAAGGTATAATAAGGTAAATAGAGTTTACACGGAAAAAAAATTTCATCAAATTTTACTATGCTGCCACATTACCAAAGAACTATCTTTTGACTATTAAAAAATTTACTATCATTTTAACGAAAAAAAACAATTGTAGTCTTGAAAAATTAAAATGTACCATAGCAATTTTCTTACGTTTTTTTTTGCTATTTCCCGATGAAAAAATTACAACGCATAAAGAAATTTTTACAGAAACCAAATTTAAAATAATCCAGCCTAAAAATTACATTGCAGCATAGCAAAAAATATTTTTTTTTTTTTTGCTTTGTATATTTATAAAATTTACTCTGCTGTTGTGGACAAAATTAAAATGATCCTCTGAAAATTTACAATGTAGCATAGTAATTTTAATAACTTAATAACATATTTAAAATTACAATGGGGCATAGCAAATTGATGACGGACTCAGAAATGTCAACTGCCCCCACTTTTTAGTCGACTGCGCAGGCGTGACTTTTGCTTGTTGATGTAAAGCAAATAAATTTTTGTATTCACATGCGTTATCGTGGCGCATCGGGTACTGCGTAGGGTTGGTAACCGAAAGGTATGGGTTCAAGTCCTGAGCGTGGACAGTTTTTTATGTCTAAATTTTGCGTTTGACCATTTTAAAATACAGTTACATATACATTTATACAATTTTATATACCTTTATACACTTGTATAAAATTTTATAAACGTAATAGTTATTGATCCTTATATAAAACTTTATACAATTGTATGAGGTTTTATATAGTTATATAAAGTTTTATACAACCTGTTATATATAGCTTTATAAATAAAGTGGCAATATAAAACCATATATAACTTTATACAACTTTATAAAATTTTATATAATTATATAAAGTTATATATAAATTTCGTTCCTCGGGTATGGCAAAAAGTTTACGTTAGTAACAGATCATAGGCCGTTGGTATGGTTAAATTCTATGAAGTCTACCCATTCAAGGTGCGTGCGGTGGCGTTTCAATATGCAAGACTATGAATATGACATTGTATATAAACAAGGTCGTATGAACGCAAATGCGGATGCCTTGTCAAGAAACATTCCACAAGCGAAACTTGATGCGGAGAGCACTGTAGAGCGTCAAGCAATAAACTGTATCAAACAGCTGTTTGTTCTAACTAACAAAACTGGGTCAAATAAAAAAAGACAGAAAACGACGTCATCTGATGACACAGACAGTATAATAAAAAAAAGACAGTATAAAAAACAGAAAAATAATAAAATGACTACTGAATTATCGGGGTCATCGAGTGATGAGTGGAGTATAAAAAGATCAGTAAGAAACGCACCACGTTACGTTGACGCTGATGATATTACAATGTTACCTTATAATATTAATAAAAATAAATTTAATTTTAAAAAAATTCATGATAATAATACGGGGGATGATAGACCAACAAAACGTGTTATCAAACCTGATTTTACATTTGATGATATGGGATCGGATAGTAATGCTACATTGCGTGAAAAAAAGAAAAATAATAATTGTTTAAACGAAAAAAAGAATAGAGTAAATATTGTTGAAGATAAAATCCTTTTAAAAAATATTGATATTAATACTTTTGACCCACAGCCATCTACTTCTAGAGATGTAGTAGATTTTGGGGGGGTTGAAATTGAACAGCCAAATGAATTTTCAGATGAAATGCAAAAGTCAATGTCCTCAAAGGAATCTTTTGATGATTTATTATTAAAAAAAAAAGTAAAAGGGAGAAAAAGTTATGGGGATTTAAATAAAAATAAAAAAAAATTGATAAAAGTATAAATGAGAATGAGTCTATGGAAAATGAGAGTGATTATGACAGTATTGGTGGTATAAATGTTGATCAAATAAATGATGAAAATTTTTGTTATGATGGGGAAGATGAAGAAGATGTTATTAATGAAAATATACGCGGCAATAGAAATGAAGAAAGCGATGGGGTGGAAGAAATTGATCGCGAGAACGAATTTAATGATAGCGGGAACCAATTGTTAAGTAATAGCGAGTCGGAGGAGGTTGAAGATGATAATAATATATTACAAAAATTGAAAAGAATTCCAAATATTATTAAAATAAATAAAAATATTGTAGAATCAAGGGAGGGATTAGTTAACACACCGGGAACCATGGTCATTTTTACAACAATGTTAGGAGAGGCGGTGGATAAAGGTGCAAGAGAAATAATTGAATTAATGAGATTACCGGACGAACTTGTAATGTGTAGGCCGTCAAGAGTAAAATATAAATCAAAATCATGTTTAATAATTCCAATTAAATATAGACAAAATAATAGAGTTGAAGAAGAATCAATTGTTGAAAGTATAGCTGGTTTGTGTAATATAATTTTGGGAACAAATACTACTTTATTTTGCATGAGAAAAACAGAACAAATTGATGAAATATATGTATTGGGAGTTTATTTTAGAAAAATTAAGTGCCTTATTTCAAGGTATTAATGTACAAATAATTATATGTGATTCCCTGGTAGAAATAATCTCTCCGGATTTTCTCCGGATTTCTCCGGATTTCTCTGGATTTCTCCGGATTTCTCCGGATTTTCTACGTAATTGAGACTTCCGGAGATATGTACGGAGTAATCTCCAGACTATTTCTATAATATCTCCGGATTTTTTCCGGAATTTTGACTTAAAAAAACAAACACAAAAAAATTGAAAAATTAATAAGAAAAAGTAGAAATAAGAGTTTACATACGAAAAATAAAAAAGAAATTTTTTCTGAAAAAATCCGGAGAAAACCCGAAAAAACTCCGGAATAATATCTCCGGAAGTCTCAATTGCGTAGAAAATCCGGAGAAATCCGGAGACGATCCGGAGAAAGTCAGGAGACAATCCGGAGAAATCCGGAGAAAATCCGGAGATAATCCGGAGAAAATTCGGAGAGATTATTTCTACCAGGGTTCTTTAATCCAAACTCCGGATATAGAAACGCGAGCAATTTTATTAGACGAATATCATGGGTCGGCAGCAAATGGACATAAAGGTATGACAAAGACTTATGACAGACTGAGACAGGACTATTTTTGGCCTCATATGAAATAAGATATTGTTGAATTTATTAGAAAATGTAAGAAATGTCAATTAAGTAAATTAACTCGGATTCAAACTCGACAACCAATGCACATTACAGATACTCCTACATACGCATTCGAAAAAACTGCTATGGACATTGTTGGGCCATTAACTAAAGCAAAAAGGGGGAATTTATATGTACTCACACTTCAATGTCAATTAACAAATGTTTCATTAGCTATTCCATTGATAAAAATTGACCCTCCGCATGTAGCCAATGCATTTGTAAAAAAATTTATTTGTATATTTGGTCCTCCAACAATTATTCTAACAGATTGGGGAACTAACTTTATGTCTTCTCTATTTAAAGAAGTAGCCAAATTGTTTAAAATTAAATTTTATAGAACAACTGCTTACAGACCTCAAAGTAACGGTTCAATAGAAAGGTCACATCACGTATTAAAAGAATATTTGAGAATTAATTATGAAGGGAATAATGATTGGGATAGTACATGTAGAATAGCTTTATTTGCATATAATACTAGTAAACATGAAGGGACAGGCTATACGCCATATCAATTAGTATATGGTAGATTAGCAAAAATGCCTTCTAGTTTTCCTCCAATTAATGAAAATAATATGACTTATAAAAAATATTTGACCAAATTACATACAGACTTACGTAACGTACAGGAAGAAGCTAACAAGAATTTAAAATTAGCCAAAGCTAAATCAAAAAAATATTATGATTATTATGAAATATTATGAAATATTAATCCAAAAATATTTGAAATAGGGGATGAAGTACTTTTATTAAAGGAGGGAGTGGTAGAAAAATTTGGACCTCGATGGGAAGGGCCTTATGAAGTAATAGAAATTTGCGGGAAAGAAAATATTAAAATAATGGTAAAAGGGAAGCCTAGAAAAGTTCATGAAAATAAAGTTAGAATGTCATATTTAGACTAACAGAATTTAACTAAATAATTCAGTTTAACTTTTCTACTAACAAAGATTTTTTTTTTTGACTGACAAAATTTTACTGACAATACTTAACAAAATAATATTAAACAATTCAACACCATTAAAATTTTTTTTATTAAAAATAAATTTCAGAAAATGATTTGGTTTACATTTTGGTCAATTCTAGAGATGCACACGAGACGAGACAAGACGAGATTTGATCGAGTCTCGTCTCGGTCTCGAAAAATGACTAAAACAACAGTCTCGTCTCGGTATCGTCTCGGCTGAAAAAATCAGAGTCACGTCTCGGTCTCGTCTCGAGTAAAAAAAATTGGAGTCTCGTCTAGTCTCGGCTGTATAAATATAAAGTGAACAAAAGTAAACTTTTTTTTTTTATTATATCAATACAACATTTTTAAATATATACATTCTTATAATATATGCATATAAAATTTTTTTTTTTTTTTTTTTTTTTATTTTTTTATAACGTATGAGTAGTTTATTAGTTTTTTTTCAATTATTAATTAAGAATGAATATTGCATTTATTTTAACTCAAAAATTACGTATCGATTGTACTGAACAACAAACAAAAAAAAAATATATAAAATGAATATAAATTAATAATAAATAAATCAATTTTAAATTTAAAAAAAAAATGCTTATTTATACTTTGATTTAACATACAAATGTATATAATGAAGATGTTCTTTATTTATTTCGTACGTCTAAATCAAAATATAATTTACCATTATTTTTTTAAATTAAGCTGGATTTCAATTTAATTTTTATTTATTTTATATATTTTTTTGTTTGTTTATAGTTATTATATAGATGCAATATGTATAAGAACTTAATACTAAAAAAGGCACCACAAAAAAAAAAAAAAAAAATTAAGAAAACCAAATTTGATATTATTGATGACACGGCGAGACTCTCGCGAGAAGTCTTGGACTATTGCGAGTATCGTCTCGGTCTCGTCTCGCCTCAAAAATTTTCAGTCTCGTCTCGGTCTCGTCTCGAGTCAATTCTTCAAATCCAACTTGCACTCGGATGGGAGGGATACAACTGTGGTCACGGGGGAATAAACATTTCTACATTTTCATTACTCAATGTACAAAAATGCGACATTAAACGAATTATATCTAACGAGACAATAGTAAATATTCAACTCATGCAAATATCAGATTTCAGGGAAGTAAAAATTAATGAATGCGCAGTTGAATTGACACGTGCAGTAACACGTTGTGGTATGTGGAGTCACGTTAGCGTAGTTCCAAATTTTCAAAGAACAATATTTAAAGAATTAACTAGAGAAAGTTGTGATACATTAATAAATTTCGGAATTTATAAATATTCGGATGATAAAACTGTTTCAGATGTTAGAATTAGAAAAGTAACTTCAACGGATATCAATTTAGCTGGGTCATTAGAACAAGACGGTACTTGTAAAGGTGCGGATTATTCGGATACGTTTGGGTCATATAAAGAGGTTACAGTTCAAGGGGTTTTGAAAATTAGTTATGATAGATATAAGGGATCGGTTGATTTGTTAACTAATAAAGTAGTATTTAGACAAGGAGAGAGATGTAAATATGAGATTGGTCATTGTATTTCAGCTAAGGGGAAACAAGTATTTTGGAATGTACAGACTGGGGACCAATGTGAATTTAATAAATATAAAATTATGTATGAAGGTAGAGCAAGAAAATTAACAGCAACTGAAGACGAACCGGAAGTCTTTATAGCCGAAAACGAACAATCAACTTTTGCATTAGTAGCAACATCTAGAATGAAAATTTGTGGATATTTGGTTTTACGTACAGAAATTCCTAAAATATTTATAGTTGAAAATACACCCGGAAATTCTTTTCCCACTAAAAGTAAATTAAACACTGACGATTTAGATTTATTTTTATATATTAACGCTAAATTCATTTATGTTGAAAGACACATACGTACTCAGATGACAAGTTTATACCATTATACTAGAATTAGAAATTGTGAAACAGAAAGAAATATTTTACAGCAAGCTCTAATCACAGCACCATCTCACCCAGATTTATTTGCATATCAATTAATGAAAAAACGGGGTTACCAAGCCATTATTGCAGGGGAACTATTACATATAATAGAATGCCCAAAAATAAATTGCGTACATAGACAAACAGCGACATGTTATCAAGAAGTTCCTGTGACTTGTAATAATCAAAGTTATTTTTTAACACCAAAAACACATATGTTAATTACTAAAGCCACACCAATTGACTGTAATTCTTTGTTACTGACCGGATATAAAATTAATAATAATTGGTATTATTTTAACCCACAATCAATGATTGCACCCACACCAAGAGAAATTTCAGTAGATATTGTAAAAGATTGGAAATATAATAAATCAGGGAATATAGCCAATGACGGAATATATAGTCATAGCGATACAATGAAATTAGGAAAAAGAATTATGCAAAGATTGGAAATACCAGTAGTTATGAGTTCAATAGTACGGGGTGCTATGGGAGAATTTATTCATTCAGAAAATTTACATATGGAAAATTTATTTAATACAAATAGTTTTAGTCAATTCATAGAAGAAAAAACAAAAAAATATTGGGAAAAATTTTTATTATTCGGGACAGCAACGTCAGGAATTATTGGAATAATGTATCTGTTACATGTAGTAAAATTAGTATTAAATACAATTATTCAGGGATATACCAAGGCGGCCATATTCGGTAGCGGATATGCGTCTTTTTTAGTGACTGCATTGACTTGTCGATAATCGACACAGAACCTAAGAGAGCCATCTTTCTTTTTAACTATCACGACTGGACTTGACCAATCGCTTTCTGATGGTTCGATAACCCCATTCGTGAGCATGACGTCTGTTTCTGACCATATAGCAAGTTTCTTATGGTGAGACATCGTCCGGACCCTTTGCTTGATCGGTTCTTGATCGCCCACGTTTATTATATGAGCCGGGAGCTTAGAGAGCGGTAGACCTGGAGTTGGAGCGATACATACATCCAACAGGTCTTTCAGACGACGCTGTTCGTCTTCTTTCTAAAAATCCAGGTCTCATCTAGGTAAATTATGTCCATATTTTTGTTTTTTGCATCCATATATTTTAACAAAAACTTGATACGTTTTACAGCGATGTTTTTTTTGTTTACTAAATATTTTCGACCATTTCTAGATTTCCATTTAAAACCCATCGAACTTATCAGTAAACGTAATGACTCAATTTTACCGTAAAATACAATTTCTAGTTCTCTGTACATAAGCAAAAATTCCATACATGTCAGTATTCTGTGAATAAATAAATCTCAAAGTCAAGTAATTTTAATAAAAGTATGCAATAAATATTTTAAATTACCGAATCCGTTCTAAAAGTTTTGTCACAGTTACTGATGTTCCCGGAATAGTGAAAAAAAAGTACATATTGAAACATTATTCGTATTATAATTGATGTTATATTTATTTATGTTGATTAGATACTAATATGTTTATTTATTATCATTTGATATTATTAACTTAATGTTTTTCATTTAATATTATTAATTTAATATTGATATATATAATTGATATATTTATTTATATACATAGTAGTTATACAGGGCCGGTTCTGGATCAGTGGTGAG